>NC_132884.1:11034794-11209794 GCF_030463535.1 Salminus brasiliensis | reverse complement strand
TACATACAAGATAACTCAGTCCAAGTGTGGTAAACCTGTGTGCGTTTCACAGCCTACCTGACTCAAGCCTCTGACAGAGTGAGCGCCTGGCTGCGTCTGCCTCGGGCTGCGAATTGTCAAGTGCATGCCTGCACCACTGCAGTGGGGTTAGATCTCCACCAGACCACAAACATGGCTTAGAGGATGCATACAGCCTAGGGAGAGAGCAAGAGAAAGTGTACTGCACTATGGCCAAACATGGAATGTTCTAGAGGGATTTGCAAATAACATCCATTAGCAGCTGTACAGAAGACAGAATCAAAGGCAGACTAAAAGAAGAAACAGCATTTTTGAAAGTGAAGGCAATGCTAAACACAGGCTTGACTCAGCCCAGAAGCTCCTCAAATATTAGCGTGCCAGATCTTCAGACGGCTTTGTGATCCGACACATTTTTAGAAGTCGGCTAATCTCTGGCCACGAGCCTGTCCTTTCATGACACGCTAACCCATGTCATACATTAAATAAATTACTTTAGCTGAGACAATAATGCTGTTCTTTATTTACCTATTAGCCTTTAAGGGTTAAGATTTTTTTTTTGCATTTCTACATAATTAAATCATTAAGATGTAAATTCAGCGAGGTTGATGTAAAACACACCATTCTAGAGAAACTTGCAGAGGTCAGAATCGTGATAGGAACCAGACGTACAAAAAGTTTGATGCCCCAAAATAAAAAACGGCATTTATCTTGGCATGGCTGAATGAGAAGAATTCACTACGTGGAAATGGCATACAGTCTTCTCATTTAAATGCAAATTCTGCATAAGTAAATGGGAGCTACACTTGTTAAACTGTCTAATAACAGACCGGACTGATTAATATGTACGCCCCCAAAATGTATATACACCAATGCTTTTGCCCTAGTCCAGTCAATTCCTGGGAATACTGTGTTTGTGTTACTTTTGTATTCATTTAATAATAGTTGTAAGATGAGTATACAAGCTGCTTGCATCTGGGATTGTTATACCCTGACCAAGATCCTGTGACAATATTCCATTTTGAAGAATAACTAAATACATACTGAATAAATGCATTCTATAGCATCTCTAAGAATTATATTTCCTGACTCAGGGAGCTATTGCTGTACAGTAGGGTTTGGCCTGAAACACATACAAAAATACATTTAAGGAAGAGATGTACATTTATAGCACATAGCTAAATATATCAAATTAATTTCTTACCATTTACCATTACATATATAAACAAACTCACCTTACTGAACTAGTTAGTTTAGATCGCAAAAATATTTGTATATATTTGTATAATATATAATATATTAACATTGTGTTTAAGACAGTGATCCCTTTTTCCATATTACAAAGAAATTAAATTTCCTCTACACGAAGAAAGGTTTGTCTGAATTATTTTATTTACATCTTAATGACTGAATTATTGAGAACTTTTAATGTCAATTAATTCTTCACAAAACTTTCACCAAAACTAATCTAAAGATACCAAAAGTATGTAAGAACTTTAGTTTAGAATGTAGCAAGACATAATCAGTCCTAAAGGATTAATATTATAGCATTAAATCATGATGGGTTGCTACCTCAGCAAATACAGTCTGCACCTTATGCAGGAGGAACACTACCACTAAACTATTTCACTTATTTTCACAAACTTGCAGAAGCTGGCGCAAGTTTAAACGACTGCCAAAAGCTGGAAATCCTCTGGCTCTCAGTAAAACTGTTCTATGACCTGAAACAAAAACAGAGAATAGCTGGAAAGCAAAGAAGGGTGGTCGGGTGGGGATGCAGGTCAAATTTTCTGCATGAGTGATTATGGTTAAAAAGTTGCCCCATCATCTGTTCATTCTTATTCATCTGACAAGTAGGACACTGGTATATGGTTCCTGAACAACTACTTAGAGGCCAGACAAAAATGGGCTCTGTGTACTTATTCAATCAGTAAAATGGCTGATATAGTAATCCTAAACACATGGAAAGGATAAGCCAAAGGATTGGCTCTGACACAAAACAGCTTGTATTCGGCCTAGTTAAGTTAGTCTACTGTTATCACTTTAAAGTACATAAAGAAAACCGAAGATGAATGAAAGTGATGTATAGGGCCCAGTAGGACACTAATAATCATTCAAAAACTAAACAAAGAAGGGGCTCATTGGACTAATTCAGTCTATAAAATGGCTGATAAAATAGAAGCCACAGAGTTCACTCAACACAGGTGCATCAGTCAGACAGTCCACTAAGATCTGGTCGGTTATCATTGTTAAACTGAAAGAACTGGTAACAGTGGTAACGGTACAGAAGGGAACAGAATGCAATAGGGCCGCAGCAAACAGCAACTGTTGCCGTTTTTTTCATTGTGCCTCTGGAATACAAATGTTTGGGACACACACACAAAAGCAAGAACGTGATTTAACAAAGATACCTACCAGGTCTCATCTGACTTCTGGTGGCACTGAAAAATGGAATCCAGGTCCAGTAACTCCACCTCATCTAGCACAGTGGGTTTAGGCGACAGAGCTGTGTCGGGCTCCACCTCCTCCGCAGTGTCAGCGGCGGAGTGCGGCTGGAAATACGGGAAAGGCTCCTCTGGCCCGCAGAACTGAGGCAGGGTGGAGTGAATGGACAGACCGGAGACGGAGCAGTAGTTTCCAGCGCCAGGGGAGAACAAGGAGAGCGGAGGCAAAGAACGAGTGCTCGCAAGCGCGTTCACAGCATGCGCGCGCGTCCTTAGCTGCTCGTTCTGCCGCTCGAGCTTCCTGACGAGCTCCTGCAGCTTCTTCACCTCTATCTCCGCATTCACGGCGCCGCAGCCGCTGTCCGCCGTTATTCGAGGCTTCAACACCGCGGCATCCATGGAGCGAGAGAAACTATCAAAATAATTAATGCTTAAAATACTATTGTAAACGGCTCCTCACTACTCACCCGCCGCCTTCGCCGTGAATTCAGGCGGCGCGTGTAACTGCTACCGTAACCACGCCCATGGCGCTGAACGCGGCTCGACCAATGAAAGCTGCTAACCCGCCGACGTTGCACCTCAGACCATCGCGACCTCTGGAGTCAAGATGAATAACTGCAGATGCGAGCACTAATCGCACAATCAAGATTAAAGCGTTGGGATATTCTTAGCGTTATATTGTCCTTTCCATATAAAGATATCCATACTTCACATAGGTGCACCGGTTGCAGGGTTTGGCCGGTTTTTAGAAGGGTTGACAAAATCAATTCAAATTTATTTGTGTAACTTTTTTACAAACGCTTAAAACAATCAGTAATTGGTAAAAAGAAATCAACAACATTAGAAGACATAAAACCTAAGACCTCCGGTTAGCAAGCCAAAGGCGACAGTGGTAAGGAAAAACTCCCTCAAATCTGGAGGAAGAAGAGGAACCAAGACTCAGAAGGGGGGCCATCCTCCCCTGGTCAGAACTATTTATAAATTATTGATAATAGTCACCAAAAAAGATTGTTCTACTGCTCAGATGTGCAGCATAATCTTAATATGTCTATAATAATAATGGTGTAGTATGACATCATGGTGTAGTATACTAACCATAGTAGTGATGGTAAGAGTAATGAGAGTAATAGTGGTATTAGTAGTGGCAGATAAAGTCTATTTAAATTTTAACATGGTCTTTAGACAGGTAGCTGTGGCAAGAGGGTGTGCAGCTGGTCTGGCTTGGTGGTG
The DNA here is from genome assembly GCF_030463535.1 of Salminus brasiliensis. Lineage (NCBI taxonomy): Eukaryota > Metazoa > Chordata > Actinopteri > Characiformes > Bryconidae > Salminus > Salminus brasiliensis. The sequence continues at coordinate 11,206,105 of NC_132884.1, read as the reverse complement.
GGGGAGCCTGGACTTGGTCTGATGCAGGTAGTGGGGCCCCCTGCAGTCAGCATTCTAACAGGTCAGCCTGGAGGAGCGGACGACCATTTACTCAGAGAAGGTAAAGAGTAGAGCTACATAAAGAGCAGCAGATGTTGAATAAAAATCACTCTATTCAGTACGGGGGAGTATCCGAAAACAAGTTTACTGTCACTAATAATGTTTGTGTCTGTGATTACATGTATTGTGATGAATATTGTGTGTTGTGAAAAAAGTCTTTGAATATCATCATATAGTATATTTACCAAATTGCTCCGGCCTAGTAAAGAGACAGAGTTACTTCTGAATAGATTTATAAAGAGCAGAGAATATTGGGCAGTATCAGAGTTTGGCTGATGACTCCGGCAGGCCTGACTACAACAGTCTAATTAAAAGGAGAGAGCCAGGTTACACAGACACTGGAGCTCCCTGAAACACTGGCGTCCATCTGCTCTATCGTCCACAAACCTGAGTGATCACATGCAAGCAGTAAGACGACAGCTCCAGCATCTCAGTATACTACAATTCATTGTAAGGGATTTTACCAGAAGATTAACTAGTTTATGAGTTTAGATGAGTTTTCAGCCTAGACATGAAGATTGTGACTAAGTAATCAGGATGGTTTAGAATATGTAATAAGATCTTGCAGGTTCTTTGGAGCAAGGCCTTGTAGGGCTTAATAGGTCAGGTCAATGGAAGGATTTTATCGTCAATATGGAATTTAACTGGAAACCATTGCAGTGCTGATAGAACTGGACTGATATGGAAGTTTTAGTAAGGACCCTGGCTGCAGCATTTTGCAAACAACCTGACAAAAGTGCATTACAATAATCTAGCCATAAGGTAATAAGTGTGTACTAGTTTTTCTGCATCCTGTAGAGAAAAGCAATTTCTTAGTTGGGCAATGTTTCTAAGATGTAGAAGAATAGCCTTGTTACTCCTATTTCATTTCAGTTTGTTTTCATTCCAGCTTGTCATCGTTCAAAAATAAAATATTGCGCCATACAAAAAGTGTGAGTTTGATTGTGGTTTGATGAGAAGTATACCATTCTGACACCCTATTGGTTTGTAAATGATCTATCGCACCTGCACGTCATGTCACACGTGCAAGCACAAAGCAGATGTATGTAGCCTAGTATGAAGATGTCTGTGGCAGAGACTTGAGAGAACTTAAGTGAAATGTCCCAACTAAGCACCACATTTACATTCTAATAAAGGTTATTGATAACAATCCTCTGAAGTTTGACTTTTTACATCATTACAATACTTATAGGCAACTACTCATCATATTTTCCGCTCTATGAAACACATGTTAATGTGGGGTAGTGCACTACAGGCCCCTGTGGTGCAGCCTCAGCTTTTGGCACTTGTTTTCCTTGCATTACTTTTACTTTTATAGTAGTTTTGAAACCAGTACTTTTACACTTTTACTTACATAAAAAGCTTAAGTTGATACATTAATTTCTATAGAAGTCATTAAACCCTATTATCTACACTTCTACTTAAATAATGAATGTGAATACTTTTGACACCTTTGCTTATGGCTTTTGGACCTGAAAGGAGAACCTCTGTTACTGTTAAGAAGAAGTGACATCCAGAGTTTTACATCCTTTACGCACTTTTTTTTTTTTCAATTTTCTTTAATCTACATATATTTTTAGATTTGCTTGATATATATATATATACAGTTAAAACCAGAATTTTATATACACTATATAAAAAGACACATTTAAAGATACAAAAAGATACATTTTTTCTCACTATCTGACATGAAAAGTTTAAATTCATTTCATTATTATTTGGTACCATTGCCCTTAAACTGTATGACTTGGGTCTAACGTTTTGGATATCCTTTCATAAGCTTCTCACAATAGTTGGCAGGAATTTTGGCCCATTCCTACTGACAGAACTGGTGTAACTGAGCCATGTTTGTAGGCCGCCTTGCTTGCACATGCCTTTTCAGCTTTGCCCATAAATTTTCAATAGGAGGGAGATCAGGGCTTTGTGATCCACTCTAAAACATTGGCTTTGTTATCCTTAAGCCACTTTGTAACCAGTTTGGCATTATGCTTCGGGCCATTATCCATTTGAAAGACCAATTTGCACCCAAGCTTTAACTTCCTGGCTGATGTCTTGAGATGTTGGTTAAGTATTTCCACATAATGTTCTTTCCTCATGATGCCATTTATTTTGTGAAGTGCACCAGTCCCTCCTGCAGCAAAACAACCTCACAACATGATGTTACACAGTTGGGATGGTGTTCTCAGGCTTGCAAGCTCCACCCTTTTTCTTTTTCTTGGGTTGATATGCACATTTCAGACCAAAGCATGTTCATCCCTAAGACACAGAACCTGTCTCCTTCCTGAGCGGTATGATGGCTGAACATTCCCATCTTGTTTGTACTTGCGTATAATTGTTTGTACAGATGAAGATAAAGGAAGAGTCAGACTTCTCAAGTCAAGATTCTCTTCCTGATATCTTGGCTGATTTCCATGATGTTACAAAGAATCAGTGTGTTTCAGGTGTGCCTTAAAATACATCCACAGGTGTGTCTCGTATTAACTCAGATGTTGCCAATAAACCTATCAGATGCTACCAATGACATGACATAATCAAATGGGCTCTCCCAAACAATTTAAAGCCATAGTAATCTAAGTGTATGTAAACTTTTGACTTTGGCTTTCATTATTCTGGCATTTAGCATATAGAAATAATTTTTAAAACGGGAGACGTTTATTCTGAATTCATGTCAGACAGTGAGAAAAAAATGCATATGTGTCTTTTTATTTAGTGTATGTAAACCTATGGTTTCAACTGTAGCTGCATGTCATTTGCATAACAATGGAAGTTAACACCATGTCTGAAATTAACACCATGTTAACATCATGTCTCATATAAAATGTAAATAACTTTTAGTTAGGTAAAATTCTCAAATCTTAAAATAAAGTACACTAGGATTGGATTTGAACTGGCTTTTAACAGGCTATATGTGTGGCATGATTAAACAATTCTGGTAACACAATTTTTAGGCATTAACTTTATCATCAACTACAGAAAATGTCTGGTCTTTCGGTGGCATGAATTTCAAGATTTTCCTTATTATGCTGGTTCTGTATATCTCAACTTGTCAACAAATTTGTAGAGCATGTCCTGAATGGGTGGCATATAAGGCGACTGTAGAAAGAGCCCAGAAGCAAGAAATGAAGACTCTGATATAATGCTTTCTTAACAGAAAACATGTAGGAAGAATATCTGCATTTCTCAGTCACTGAGAGATAAACAAAGTCTTTGCATGTGAAATGGTGCACTGATGAAACCACCAACCTGGATCTGCATTTTCTTGGCATTTGGCTAATGTTCTCACTCAGACAACTTACATTTGAATAATGTTGCACAGCCATTAGAAGTTTTACCCAAGGACTCCTTTTTTTAGGACCCCTGTCAGTCACAGGCCATTAGATTTGTCCAAACTCATCCCACCATTTGACGCCCCTGCACTACACCAACAGTGGTAATAGTGGTTATAGGAACCAGAATCAGAGTTCACAATGTTCTCAAACACACACACTTAATGTGCTAACTAAAACAGTCAGTTAAAGTTTATGTGTGACCTTTTTATATAATATTGATAATGGTAAATCTGAAAAAAGTGTTTTAAAACAATATAGTTTAATAATATTTAATAATAATTTAATCATTTAAGAATGATTTAAAACTAAACAATGAAACAGTGATTTACAATAAATCCCATTTACAATAAATAATATGGATAACAACAAAGTTAAATAGTTTTATAAGAATCCTACAATAATCTCATAATGAGAAATTACCTACCAGAGATTTTCACTTGTCAATACATCATTTCTATAGTGTAAAGGAGTTACACTGAGAAAATATTTTTATATAAGCCTGTCTAAGAGGACCCAAGGGGCAGGCTATATATTTTTGGAGTCCATGCATACATTTTGCATGCTGTTATGCATGTATGTTTCTGTTGGATCTTTAGTGATGTTCGTTTGAATAAACATTATCTGCCCTCTGCTGTGTCTCTGCTGGTTTGATGCTGCAATAAATCTAAAGGCATAATTAGGACAGCACAAGCTTAAATCATTCACACAGTCGAGTTAGGCCCACATGGAAGTTAAATTGGCCCAAATAAACCATTTTTACACACTGAAGAAACGGATGTCCTTTATTATGCATTAAACATGTATATCTTTTTTCCTCATTATCAGAATCATACATTTTATTTTGCAGTATAATTTTTACTTCACAATCAATCAACTTCTTCCATTATAACATTTTATATAATATGTCCCTTGTAAATACATTGAAAGGGAAAACACCATGTGCATTACCAAAGGTTTAAGAGTCCATCATCTTTAATAAAAAAAATGGTAAAAGTTCTTGATATTATCTTGATTTGGCTGGATCTCTTCAATGAAACCATTGCTCTGAAAAGCAGGAAATGATCATTAGAATTAAAGTATGACATGTGGTTGCTAACTTATTATGTATGTATTCTTACGAAAATAAAAACTACGGGAGAATGAGGTATTACCTTTGGTCTTCTTGTAGCAGTTTTCACAGTTCACCGTTTCTTTATGAACCCACAGACTGGCACCTGCCTCCAGGCTCCCCAGAGAACGATAGCACAACTCACACTGTGAAATCGAGGGAAACAGAGGCAAATGTGACCGTTTCCATCCTTTATCTCTTTGTTATTGAGCACCGCTAAAGCATATGTAGACTGATAAGTCACCAGTGAATTATCTCAGTGTTACTGACTTTACTAAAGTATGAGTACATTGATAAATTACTGTGCCGATCAGCTATTTAGCAGAATTCTGCTACATGAGTAGACTAATACTTTTGCTAAGCTCATTTGCTAAGCACATGAGTCTGCAGTCCTGCATTCAGGACTGTGGAAGCAGCAGTGGAAAAAGTAAATAAAAGAGCCTTTTTGTGTATTGTAATGAAAAAAATTACTTTTTACGCAGTGTAGTCTGTGTTTATCCAACACTATTATTTCCACCAACTATGTTCACTATGTCCAAAAGTTTTGAATCACTGTTTTATTTAATCTAAAATCACTTTTCAGATAAATTCATACAAATATTCTAAATTGCATCGTTTTTGAAAACATTATTGGAATTCGTTCATTTTAGATGTCTCAAGAATGACATTCAGAGCTGTAGGTGCCTAATAATGTAGATAACCCAACGGCACTGAAAATAAAGTTATATTAAATTTAAAATCAAGAAAGCCTAATATTCAGACAGGTCTTTCCTAAGTTGAATAGTTAAAAAAAATTATTATAAATTAAATACAGTATATTATTTATCTAACCTTGAATAGAACATATAAAAGAATCTGATGTCTAATATATAATATTTCAAGCTATCCTGTATGAGTTATTACTGAATAAAATAACAATTATAAATATGACAAGTCTCTCACTCTGAGAGGCCTGTTGCACAGTTTCAGAAGTGGAATGGGCCTTTTGGACTTGAGCTGAGATTGTGTGCTTATTGAAGTAAATGTCATATGTAAGTTGCCAGTATACTGAGGTTTTCTGAACTTATTTTTTTACTTACATAATCTATAACACATGTCATCTGACCAGTGGTGCCAACACTTTTTACAAATGACTCTAAATATGGGTGTTTTAGTTTTACTTTTGTTTAGCATTACCTTGAAGCAAGATGTGTGACTGAATATCTGAAGGTCATCCAAAATCATCCTTTCCCCTTCAACAATTCTTTTACCACAGAATGAGCAGAGGTCCCTTTTACCAATGATCCTGTTAGACAGATACCACCATCGGATTAAACTGAGCAGTGTTGATAAACAATATTCATGTTATATTTTGTGGAGACAAAATGACTGACCTGTTTGAAGGCAACTGTGTGGGTGGTGGTGATTTCACAGAAAGTGACTGAAATGGGCTTGCACTCTGTTTGACATCTGATCTCACTGTTGTGCTGTCAAGGGATATAATATGATACATTATAATGAATGCATTTGCCAGACACATTTTTCAAAAATGTGTCTGGCAAATGCATTGTGCCTGATACACTTATATCATGCACTACCATGTCTGTGTCTCCATTGTGAAACAAACTGACCATTGACAAATGGGATATTGCTAATAATGGGTATCAGTACCCAGTATCCTGTAACAAATCTAGCCTGTCATGATAATGACTGTGTAACAGCTTTTTTTCTTGTGGTATAGTAGAAGGTTTGAGCAAGTTTTCCCTTAATCTTGATTATTGAACCTCTTGTGGACAATTCTTAAATAACCTTCTACAGTAAAATAAAATCAGTTTCAGTACTATACAGAACCCATTTTTTTCTAGGGATAAATAGGCATGTTGTAGTTTCTCTAGAATTAAACATTCCACATTAAAACACTGCAAACAACTTTTACATCAGAACCATTAAATTTATGGGATTATTCTGTGGAAAACATCTTCAAAATCAAGCATTCTACTTGTGTGAGTGTAGGTTCATACACAGTTTTGTATACACTGTGACCTATTAGTCCATTTAATCAGTAAAGGTAATGGGGGGACAGTGGGTGACAGCATGGGAATCAATATATCAGAAGAAGTGTCCAGTGTTTTACTGAAAAGACACATGAGTAATTGGCAGTACTAATTAGTAAAGTTGTGTATGTATTGAATAGGTTATTAAAATCTGTGCCAACCATGACAAATTAATATACATATTTTTTACCTTGAGGCATTAGCATTGCCCATAGCCATCTTGGGGGTTGTTGTTGTAACAGTTATAGTAATCTTTGGATCGGAATTGCCATTGCTGTTCACATAAAATTGACCAATCTCATGATTTATTCATTATTCAACAGGACAAGTAAGTAATTGCATGCTGCCATACCTTTGCTCATAGCTCTTGGTGGGATCTGTTTTGGTGGCAATGTGAGGTTGAGTCTTTTCTGGGCTTGTGAATGTTGCAGTGGTTTGACTGTGTGAGACAATACTTGTAAGAACATTACAATCCATGCCTGACACATTAACAAACTCAGGACCCAGTGAGTGTGTGTGGCCACTGCCATGATTAGGTTAAATGTGGATGTTATTAATAAGTGTGTTTTTAACTCTGTATCATAGGAATAGGGACATTTCTAGTCTACTTGTTGTACTGGGGGACACAGCTGTACCACTCTGCTTGTCTAATAATATTACTAATGATTATACAGTGCTTGAACATATTATGACTATATTGTTATTCCTTCCTGCTTATTATTGTTATTATTATAATTGTTCTTGTCTCACACATTTCATAGATAATCACGCTGTGTGGTCTGCTATGTATTTTTGGAGTTGATCCGATTTATCGTTTTTAATAAATGTAAGATTAAAAATGAAAAATCTCCCATAGAAATGCATTGACGGAATGTTGAGATTTGAATTCTAAATGACAGAGTGATGTCACACTCTCACACACCACACAGACACCACACAAACAATGTCTCCCTTGCTCACAGCCTAATGCTCAAAGTACTGAGTTTACACTGACACTGGATTTTAAGGTGGAACTTCTTTTAAGGTAGTACTGAGTTTACACTGACACTGGATTTTAAGGTGGAACTTCTTTTAAGGTAGTACTGAGTTTATAGTGACACTGAATTTTAAGGTGGAACTTCTTTTAGGGTAGTACTGAGTTTACACTGACACTGAATTTTAAGGTGGAACGTCTTCTAGGGTAGTACTGAATTTACACTAATACTGATTTTTAAGATGAAACTTCTTTTAAGGTAGTACTGAGTTTACATGGGACTTAAAGCAACCACCTGGGACACCATAGCAACCACCTAGCAACACCATAGTAACCACCTAGCAACACCATAGCAACCACTTAGGGCACTATAGCAACCACCTGTGACACCATAGAAACCACCTAGCAACATTTTAGCAATCACCTAGCAACACCATGGCAACCACCTGGGACACCATAGCAACCACCTAGAAAATCCAAAGCAACCACATGTGACACCATAGCAACAACCTGGGACACAACAGAAACCACCTAGAGACACCATAGCAACCACCTGGGACACCATAGCAACCACTTAGCAATCACCTAGCAACACCACAGCAACCACCTAGCAACACCATAGCAACCACCTACAAAATCCATAGTAACCACCTACAAAATCCATAGTAACCACCTGGGACACCATAGCAACCACATAGCACACCCTTTAAGATGTACTTGCCACATTTCAAGGACTGTTGTAGTTCCTTCAGCAAATGCAAATCTAGTTATTATTATTATTATTATTATTATTATTTTAGTAATATTACAGGCACACACATGCATAAAATATTTTCATTGTGGCAAAAAACTTTGCATTATGGGAAAGTATGTGCCTATAGTAAATTTGTGTGGTGAGCACTGTATTTTCTGTTTAGCAAATTTACTTTTTACTGCCATGATTTTAGTGGGGAACAGCAATATTTTACTGATGGCTGTACTACTGGGACGTAGACACAGTAAATTGGGTATGATGATGCCCCTGCTTAAAAATAAATGAGAATTTTATGAAATTTGGATTGTAGACACTGTAGTTACAAAATAATGAAGCAAAGTTTATACTGTATCTGGGACTTCTATCTGGGGTTTAATCAGCATTAGTTGTTGAACAGTCAGTTGCAATTTCTTACCTGGTAGAGGGAACTGTAGCTGACTTAGACACAGATGATTTACTTTCACTCTTAATGCTGTAGAGAAACAACAGAATTAGGCTCTGATTCACTGATTCAACCACAGCATTATATATTCTGCCATAGGAAAACACTTACACAAAAGAGGTGGCAGGTTTAATTATCGGCACTTGTGACAGTGGGGCATTGTTGTCACTATAAAGGAAAAAAACATTGTTTTCAGTGGCTATGAATTTCTGTCCGATTTGTGCAAATAAAAAACATCTAAGCAAATGCAAATACTGAATAACACAAGAAAAAGCAAAAGAGCAGTAGAATAAATTATCAGAGAGAGAGAAATAATGTTGTTGACTGTGTGCATAACTGTGTGAAATAAAACATATTTTTTCAATATCTGCTCTCGTCCAGAGGTGAAACAAGAGCTCAGCTCAGTAAAATCAATAAGACTCACTCGTTGGTGACTTCTTTAGGTGGCTCCTCTGACACTGGAGGCTTTTCATCAACAGACCTTTTAACAGGACTGAAACTTTGGCCAACAAATGTGAAAATATCAGAAGTCTTTACATCGTCTGGTTAACTGAGTTTGTTTATGGTAGTTAAATCAGAATGTCTGTTTTATTTTACTTACGCTTTCTCACTTGAATTGGCACCTGAGAATACCCGAGCTGTAAAACTTCTGGAGGCTGTCGTAAGAGTAGGATTCCTACAACACAAAATGTCAGAAAGTCCACATGCAGCCTGATGGTTTGGGAATGTGCCAAAAAATCTTTTATCATATCTGTGCTTTTAAGCTCTTACTTGGCAGGGACTGGAGGTTTGTTAGGGGTAGGGGTAGTGGAGCTCGTGGCAGCAGTCTGCGAGCTTTTTGATGGGGTTGCAATGCTGAAGGAAAAGAAAATATTTTTTTTAAGTATTAGTACAGAATGTGAAATAGGAATATAAGAATATATTAATAAAATAAAAAGATTTATATATCATTAAAAAAATGCTCACTAGTTCACTGCAAAATTTAAACTAAAACTTCTTTCTTTACTAAATTGACAAACTTGGAGAACATATTTGACATTTTATATGGTTGAATGATCACAGATGATCACATTATCACAGAAACTTCAACTCAAATTAGAAAAGGCTCAAAACAAAGTAATTTTACGCTTAAAACAAGAGCTATTTACTACTTTAACTTTAAGAGGCCATTAATTTCAGTATTAACATTTTAAGTATTCACATTCTCATTTTATTCTTAAACTTTGCAATGGAATTAAATTTCTTCATACATAAAATGTCCTTGACATAAAGTGACAGAATCTTAAATGAGTGATTAAAGAAATCTTTGCTACCACCTGCCTGTGTTATTGTTTTGTGTCATGTCTATTCTGTCATTCAATTTCATGTGACAAGAACCACAGTGGAAATGTCCTTTAATTACTTCATTGTGTTTTAGTCCTCTGTGATTTCAATGTGTTTACTAGCAGTACAAAGTGTGTACTGGTCGCTAGTATATACAATATAGATTAATAGATGGCTTTGACATGGCTCTTACTTGGCAGGGACTGGAGGTTTGTTAGGGGTAGGGGTAGTGGAGCTTGTGGCAGCAGTCAGTGAGCTTTTTGATGGGGTTGCAATGCTAAAGGAAAAGAAAATATTTTTTTTAAGTATTAGTACAGAATGTGAAATAGGAATATAAGAATATATTAATAAAATAAAAAGAATAACACCAGATCATTGCAGGTGGGTACCTGTGCAAGAGAATATGTGTATACAGTGAGTACAGTAAACTGCCTTACAACAAGAAATCACAGAATATGTTAGAATATAACTATTAATAAAAGACACAGATTCCTAAAAGCATTGTACAGAGTCATTTGAAAAGCAAGTCTTATTGCTTATCTGCTTATTTGTTATTGCTGTTACTCAAAAATTTTCAAATCTAAAAAGGTTTTAAAAAAGGTTTAAATCTGACAAAATAGAATTCCTTTATTAATAAAAACACATCAAAAACATTTTAAAAAGTTGTAAGGTCATTTTGAAGTCGTGGCTGTCAGGCCCTCTTTATCGCGCCCTCCCCCGGGGCGATCACGAGCTGCCGCCCACAGGCCCAAATAAGGACTTCCGCCTCACTTCCTGGTTGTTTGAGTTCAATCTGGTTAATTTGTGTTGCACTTATGTGTTGCACCTGGGATCATTTAAGGAGCTCCAAAATGGCCACTCCAGGAATCTCCTTGACGCTCCGTGATTCCTCACGCAGTGTTGGCGTGTTCAGGACGGCGAGAGTTCCGTTCATAGTCAGGAGAATTCACAGTCTGATTCTATAGGTAAGCAAAGGTACGTTCGCTTCCTGCTCAGGTTCCTAGGCGACCCCAGTTCTAGGCAGTTCTCTGCGTACTCAGGCTTGGTTGGCCTTGTTTTCTAGTCAGGCAGCTGGTTCCCCAGCTACCACTGTTTGTATACAGAGCGCGGGTCTGTCATTAGTTAGTTATAGTTCGGCTTTTCAATGTTGTTCACTGTTTTGCCCTCAGTTGCTGCATGTCACTTCTCATATCGCTTTGTTCTGTTAATAAATGATCTTGCTTTGATTCCATCTCTGCGAGTGTTCATCCCTTCTTGTCTGGCTGTACACGCCATGACAGTGGCGTGGATTTATATATCATAAAAAAATGCTCACTAGTTCACTACAAAATTTAAACTAAAACTTCTTTCTTTACTAAATTGACAAACTTGGAGAACATATTTGACATTTTATATGGTTGAATGATCACAGATGATCACATTATCACAGAAACTTCAACTCAAATTAGAAAAGGCTCAAAACAAAGTAATTTTACGCTTAAAACAAGAGCTATTTACTACTTTAACTTTAAGAGGCCATTAATTTCAGTATTAACATTTTAAGTATTCACATTCTCATTTTATTCTTAAACTTTGCAATGGAATTAAATTTCTTCATACATAAAATGTCCTTGACATAGTGACAGAATCTTAAATGAGTGATTAAAGAAATCTTTGCTACCACCTGCCTGTGTTATTGTTTTGTGTCATGTCTATTCTGTCATTCAATTTCATGTGACAAGAACCACAGTGGAAATGTCCTTTAATTACTTCATTGTGTTTTAGTCCTCTGTGATTTCAATGTGTTTACTAGCAGTACAAAGTGTGTACTGGTCGCTAGTATATACAATATAGATTAATAGATGGCTTTGACATGGCCTGCTAGGACCTGTGAGTTGGCATGGAATGACTCTGGAAGTATGGTTATGGTTTTTAATGCTGTATGAGTACTAGACCAACCTGCTTTTATCTGGCAACTCCTGATTCCCAGTGAATCTGATGATAATTACAGAAGAGAGAGACAACAGAACTTTTATTGATGTGTAAGACGTAAGGAATGTACCTCTTAGTGAGAGAGTTGACGGAGGCAGTTGTAGCTGCTGGGTTGGTCAGGGTGGCATCAGCTGGCTTGCTGTGGTTGAAATACACAGAGAATGTGAAGACAAATGTGAAAAAGTCTTGTGAGAAATGAGTCACAAGAATAAGGAACATTTTTTTGAAGTCTAATTCATTACAATGTGTTTTTAATTGTGTACCTGTCATTGTTGGTTCGTGTTTTGAGAAGAATGTCTCTGCCATAGTTGGGATCCACACTGCAAATACAAATAATGTATTAATTGTAGGTATATGTGTGAAGTATGATAATTTGTGTGTTTGGGTTTCTGGAGTGCGTCTTACTCTACTGGTTCATCCTCTTCCCTATCTCTTTTAATCCAGCTGTTGTCCTTAAGTAGACCTGTTCTCCGTTTGGTAACGTCTTTGATAGCCTGACTGGAATGAATACCTGCAGAAAAGTACACAAAGATAGAGACACACCACTTACTAAAACACACAAACAGTTTTTAAATACTTAAAAATAGTTTCTAAACACTAGACAAATACTAAATAAGGTTTAGAAGTAACAGTATACACTGAAAACAGTATACATTGCCCCAGTCACAGTATACACAAGATGTTTGTGAATCCATGTAGAATTGCTATTCATTTTGTCTGTTTGGTCTGTTCTTTATCATAGTCATCTTCTCTTCTTGTACAAAACCAGTGTAGTACTACTAACTTACTAACTGTGATCTTACATAATCTTACTAATATTGATGAATGTCTTTTAAATTGCCATGGCCTCTTGAATCTAAATTCTTATAACTTTAAAGTCAACAGCGGGTTACATCTCTGTGCCCTACTTAAAAGGCTTTTGTTTGATGGTACATTTACAATTAAGGCATTTAGCAGACACTCTTATCCAGAGCGACTTATAAAAGTGCTTTGCTATTTACCAAAGGATATTGTCAGCTAGTTTGAACAGGCTAAAAATTCAAAGATACCTCTAAGTTTAGACACTACTAAACACAAGTCAATAACGTGGCCACTCTACTATTCGCCCAAGTATTCTCTGGAGAGGTGGGTCTTCAGTCTGCGTTTGAAGACAGCGTGCAACTCTGCCGTTCAGACACCCAGGGGAAGTTTGTTTCACCACTTTGGTGCCAGGACAGAAAAAAGCCTGGACGCTTGTCTTCAGTGGATTTTAAGGGATGGCGGGTCAATCCGAGCCGTACTTGAACATCAAAGGGCCCTTGGTGCTGATCGGCTTATGACCATTGCCATCAAGTACGGAGGGGCTGGTGCGTTTTTGGCTTTGTAGGCCAGCATCAAGGTTTTGAATCTAATGTGGGCAGCTACAGGAAGCCAGTACTCATTGGATTGACTAACACACAATACAATGGGAAGGTCCAAGAATCTCTGTGGGGTTCTGACAAAGATGGTCATCAATTTACAACTCAATAATGTCTTTTGGAGCCATAGATGATCAGTTCAAACTGTTTTACATCAACATGGATGCTCAAAAAATATACATTTGATTAAAGTTTACAGCTGGCTACATAGACAATGTAATAGCGTTCTGGTGGAAGGTTTTATAGTCAGATAAAACAAATATGTATGAAGGAGTAAATTAGTAAATAAGGCCTTCAACTCAATTAAGTGAACTGTATGTAGAATTATGACCCTGTGTTGGTTTTGGGAAACCAAAAAATTAACACTAAACTCTTTTTTTTTAAATAAAGATGTATGTTGTCACTTATTCTGCCACAGAAAAAGAACAATTCGAAAAATTCATTAAAAGCCCATTATAACCATGGCATTTATGTCCATGATGAGTGCATGTAAACTTCCAACCACAGCTGTACATATGCAGACAGACACACATATGCACTTGATGGTGAACAATACAAAGATCTCACATGTTATCATGATAAATTACATCATGGTATGCTTTTTCTGGCCATATTAAGAATTACATCAGCACTTAGAGGTCCAAAAAAAGAACACAATTTGGCTTAATTTAACAGGGTTTATTGCAGTGTGGACTTACTCTGGGAATAGCTTTTTAAATGTGGTTGTGTTTTGTAAAAGTGCTAAGTAACTATTGTGATATGTTTTTGCCATACTGATGACCCTTACCGGGTTGAAGTGTCTTGCTGGAGGACATTTTGAAACTCGTATTTCTTGAACCTGTAAACACAAATAAATTCAAAGAAGAAAAACAGTATACAGGTTTTGTCACAATCCACAAGTTAAAATTGTTACTGTGCATAATAGTAAAGATTTGTAGACATTGGGACCTGGTCTTATTCAATCATTTTCTAAATATGGTCAAAGTCTTTTTCACTTGCATAAAGCAATAGCCAGTTCATATTAACCTATTCAGGTCATATTAACCTATTGCATTGGATACATAATATATATTATTAAAATATAGACAGTGTAATCACTGTATGCTTCCTGTGCATATCCACAATGAAATAATTGTGCTTATTAGATGGCCACCACAAAATTTATATTTTCATTGTTTGCCTGACAATGTGCACTCCTAAAAGTCCCTAAATTTCTCTTGCTATGCATAAGAATACTTTCTTACATTGGCTCACTAAAAATAATCAAATAATGCTTAATAAATCAATAAAGGATCAGTAAATTATTTTCACATTGACTTCCCTTGAAAGTTAAGAAAAAGAAGAGGTTTCATCTTCTGTAAAGTTGGCATTTAGGAAATATATATTTAATTATGTATTTATTTTAAAGCGGATCTAAAAATGTGCATCTGAATGACCACAGATTCTTTGTCTACAATCATGAAATTACTGTCAGTTTTTAATAATAATAACAACAACAACAACAATAATAATAATAATTAATCTTCATCATTATTATTATTATTCACAATAACAGTTAATCAATTTCTCTAGTCATAGATCCATTTGATTGCTAAAATAAAATTACATTGAATTAATGCGATGGATTTCTTTGCATGTTAACTTGTAGAGTGTGAGAAAGTGTGTGTTTGCGCATAATGCCTTTCATATTTGATGGTAATTTGCAGGTGTTCTTGTCACACCCATAGTCCCATTGCTTTTGCTCTCTGGGCTTGACCTGAAACAACCTGTTCTAATGACGTATATAGACACACCTACATTAATACCTGCACAATTATTGCCAGCTCTTTCAATTAGAGCATGCCTCAATGACAACATAAACCTTTATGTCAAAACAGGCTTTTTACTCTTATCTAACTAATTTATGCATTTCATTTTATCTTGAATTGCATTAAGGACTACTTTAAAAGTAACACAAGATATGTAATACCAAACACGTCACTTCACACACTAACTTCCAGTTACATTCCTTTTTTAAACAAATGCAACATTTTACCTCAATACACTTTTACCCACTGTGAAGCAACATAAAAAAACTAAACTTAACAAAACAAAAACGACAAACATTCCACTGCTTTCACATTAAAACCTCCCTTTATGTTGTCTAAACATGTCATGATGACTAGACATGACTTGATTAGACCGTAGAAATAATCCAAAAATACTTTATAACATCATGTTACAGTTACGGAATAGAAATTAGAAGCATTTTTTCTTCAATAAACAAGCTGAAGCATGAAAGTTATAAAATAGCAGTTAGATGCAGAAAGACAGGCACTAGCCAATTGAAATGAGTTACTTGTGTTGACCAAACTCACCTCTGATTCGGGAGATCTTTAGCAAGTGACTGGTGAGAGGATGCATGTTTTTTCTTGCCCTACCCTGTAGCTCAGGCCACAGGGAGAGAGTTAGATGAGAAACAGCAATGCAGTCCACGCCTCAAACCAGACAAGTGAGTTTTCCCACGCCACGTCTTCTCAAGCAGTTTGGGCAGTCTAAGAAAAACTATATACAAACAAATCTTTAAAAAAATATTTATTTCACATCTTACTGAGGATATTTTAAACTTAAATTGCCTCTGGTTCGTCCACTATAATAAACCAAACTTCAATGACTAAAATTTTCTACACCTTTAGAATAATACATGAGGACTATTCACTGAAAATACAAATACATATAATATAAAGCAACTGCTACATTGTGTAAGTGCTTAGTATACAGTATCTTATTATTGTCTATTCAAAGGCATATTTATATATATACATGTATTTAAACACACAAACAAGGAAATATGGCTAGTCTTGTTGGAGGTCTTGTTGTTTTCAAAATCTTTTTGCACAACATTAGTTTACAGGTTTTGTGGCAATTCCCCAGCAGCATATTGGAGCATGCAACCAAGTATCAGTGTGACTGTGTTGCTCATTAATTACTGCTCACATCCACTACAAATCTCATTGAAGATATTTTGAATATATAGTTGCAGTCAGACCTTTTAGAAACACTTATTGTGAAATGCACAGGTTTTAATTTTTGGGGGTTCTAAAATTTAGTCAAATTTATAAACATGTCAGAAAGATGTTTGACCAGACCAGGAGTTTCTGTTGACCATGAAATGTCTGTATTTCTATGTCAAATATATTACTTTGAATCATTAATTATGTCTCTTTTACTGTTCTTTTACTGTTACTGATTTTACTGTTTTCTGTTCTATTTAGAGGTTTTTACCACACACATTTTACATCACCAAAAACTGAGAGGATGCTGTCCAACAAAGATGTCCCTGCACCAAAATCTGCCAACATGTAAAATCTTAATGATTATAAAGATTTGTGACTTGAGGATCATTAACCAATGTCAGTTTTGAAAAAAGAAATCTTAAATAATATTTAAAATGGAGATCAAATCTAGAATCATACAACTTAATCTTGACTTATTAGGATCGTGTGGGCATTTCAGGCTGTATGTGGACATATCAAGGCTACAGCACTGTAAATAGATGGCTAGGAAACATTCCAGACCTCAGTCTACCCTTAAATTACATCACTGGACATCACCGTCTTTCAATATACTACTGTCCAACTGAAATCCACAGAGGAAACACAAAAGGGCAAAAACCTTTCAGTCATCTTAATGTTTTATTTGTCAGTCAGCATTTATGCAAAAGCTAAAAGCATAACCAATGTGGCAGTTCCCTTAACTAGTCATCTTCCCTCAAACCAATGTTTTTTTTGAGTGTAAACAATGTCAATGAGCCATGTCTCAAGGAATCTCAAAAGTTCTACAAGGATAGACGCTAAACTTGCAGCACCCTCCTGCCATGTACATATAAACCTTCTCCATGAGTATACAGGCTTTCAGTTGAAAAAAAAAAGGAAAATATTTATGAAGTGTTTAAATGTTTTGATTTAAGCTTTTAACAATTAAGCTTTAAATAGGAGTCTTCACTGGCGAATAAACTTTTCTTTTTTTTTTTTTTATAGAAAAAAACTACCCAAAAACTATCCACATTATTGGAGAACAGAATTCCAGCAACACCTGCTCTGTGCCTATTAAAAGACCTCACAACAATAGACCTGCCAACAAAAAACTCCAAAATACCACTTTAAACATTAACCATTGGAAAGAGAACGCACTCCGGGATCAGAAGTGCGTAAAGAATTTACCACTATATTTTAATCTCTCTTATCATCTTTGAAACTGCCTTTTAATGCCTCAGTAATCTAAAACAAAGCAAAACGAAATTTCTATGTATGCGTATGGACATTGGTGGATGTGTGGGTGTGCATTTGTAGCTGTGCGTGTGTGTAGCTATGGATGGCACTGTGCGTAGTGCTGGTGGCCCCCTTTCTCCACGGAGAATGCGCCTGGGCCCCCCTTCCCCACACATGATCTCTTCTCCTTTTGCCCACCCCCTCTTATATGGAGAGACAACCCAGGCTGTGACCCCATCAATAAGACTCAAAAATTGTAGAGTCGCTGCTACAACAAGCAGATCCTCGATAACAGCGCTTTCGGACAGAGGTGCGTTGTATTGCCCATGCAGGTCGCTACAGTATACTGCTGGTAATCTGCTAATCATGGGCAAGGGAGGCAAGATAGTGTTGAACGGGGAGGGGTACCTCTGTGAACGGTGTGGCTCGCTGTCTCCGGTGCGGTCCGGCCCATCGGTGCTGTGTATGTTTGCATGTCTGTTTGTTTTCGTGTTTACATGTACATTTCACAGAAAAAAAAACAATGAAACGTTGCTTATGGAGTTTTGATATTGCATTGTTATATGCTAATCGAAGCACGGTAATTATATGTCAATAATTGTTTTTGTTGTTTTGAATGACAACGGCCCACAGTTCACGTCGGCCAGCACTTCACAGCTTCGAGTTTCCTTTGCACCTAAGCCATGCCATTAGCTCATTATCAAGTTCTTCTATAGCTGAATGAAGGTGCGTTTACTGGAAACGCGAACTGCAGCGTTTAGGGGTATCTGGAAATCGTTGAGACAGCACTCTCCTTTTCTCCTCCACCCCCTAACGGAGGAACGCCGAACGTGAACCCATTTTTACCCATAGTGCACTGCTCTCTCTCTCCAAGCACAACACATCGCCATTTTTGCATGTCGCTGAGTGGATCAAGCCGAAGTAACTAGGTCACAAGACTGGAGCGTAAAATACAGGCAGAGATCTTCGCTGACATCACGGATCTCGTTCGTCAACCCTCCGCCTGCCATCAGATCGACTGAGAGCAAATGGTTGTGATCGGTTGGCCCGCTCGAATGAAGTATTCAAGCGCAGGCCCGGGCTGATGTGAGAAGCGATCGCCTTTTGATTGCGACGTAAACATAAAAAGGTAGCTCGGAGTTTAGGGACGGGCTGTGGGGTGATCTGTTTTAAAACACATTTTAATATTTTCTGCTTGAGATGTTTGGGTAGCTGCTGAGGACGTTCATTTGCTTCATGACAGTAGACTGTAATGGCTTGGCTAGCGGGCTAACATTAGCGAACACAAGCTAGCTAGCATAGTCAGACTTGGAGTCAGTTAAAGTCAGAAGCGATCAAGGATTAAACACGCCTAACGATCGGTTTCTTTTGAAATTGAACACAGAATTGTACAGAATTTAAACTTTACCAAGGATAGGCTAGGTTTCATTGACTGTTGCGCCGAGGTAGGGGGCGTGGTAGCGTAGAAGAGAAGTCGGAGATGTTTTTTTGAGTTATATTTGTGTGTTGCCTTATATTAATGTTAAAACTGCTCTTTTTATTTAAACTGACAAACATTACGTTTCGTCGACGTTACGTCTAACCACAGTCTTAATTTTATATAAGGCATACACAGCAACTTTATTGACGTTAGCACTACATGAAATGCGTTCTCGTTGTTTCGTTATACTCGCATGTAGCAGGGTCGTTTGTTACAGTGAAACGGATAGTTATTCCCCGTATTTTCAGGTTTACCCTTATTTAACAAGCCTATCGTGGTTTGAAGTAGGTGTGCAGGATTTCTTCCTGAACAGGCTTTGGAACAGACAGCATCCCTTCACATCCTTCAGTGCTGTACAATGCTTTCACTTTAGTATTGTGTACTTTACCCTTTCTCTTTCCACAGAATGAAAAGAGGGCAAAAGAGAGGAGAGCAGCAGGAGGATGGACCAGGCCCTAGTCCTATTCCAGGCTCCCCTAAATACAGCAAGAGACTCCGCCGAGATGGCTTAGATGATCAAGAGGTGGAGCAGGGGAGCTACAGCCCTGCGGGCACAGCTGACTGGGGCTGTCTGCCTCAAGAGATTCTCTTACAGATTTTCCAATACCTTCCCCTTCTGGATCGAGCATTTGCCTCACAGGTATGCAGAGGCTGGAACCAAGCGTTCCACATGCCCGAGCTCTGGAGATGTTTTGAGTTTGAGCTAAATCAGCCAGCCAGCTCCTATCTGAAGGCCACACACCCAGACCTCATCAAGCAGATTATTAAGAGACACTCTAACCATCTACAGTATGTCAGCTTCAAGGTAAGGGGAGTTATAATTATAATAATTTCTAAGACATCAGATATTTTTTTGTGTAAACTGCAAAAAAAATAAAAATAAATAAAAATAAAAAACAGTATCACACTCTCAGGTTGACAGCAGCACAGAATCTGCAGAAGCGGCCTGTGACATCCTGTCTCAGCTGGTTAACTGCTCGCTGAAAACACTGGGGCTCATCTCCACGGCTCGACCCAGCTTCATGGAGTTGCCCAAGGTAAACAACACCTCACAAACTCATCTTTTGTGAGTGGCTGTGTTCACTCTTAGCTGAATCTGAAAAATAAAGGCTTCTGGAGCATGTCACAGAACGGCAAAACATGCTTGTGAAACATATGTACTAGATACAAGACAACCATATTTACCAGTTGTGGTGGATACACATGGAATTTGACCTCTGTCTTTAAGCCATCCATGCAGTGAACACACCTACACACTAGTGAGCAAACACACACAGTGACAGTATATATGTGTATATGTGTGTGTGTGTATATATATATATATATATCACGAGGTCCAATTTCTGGTGACATATTTATTGGGGGGTTTGAAAATACTTAGAAAAATACTGATTTAATACTGCTTTCACTTGTACAATGTCTGCTACAGACTGTTCTTCACTAGCTTAATGCGCGCAAATATAGTACGTAGAGCAGTTGGCGCCCCCTTTTGACCTGGTTGGAATGTATTGGATCACTGTAAATACAATGAATTGAGTAGAACAATATAATGCCCATGAGAATAATAAAATAAATAAATGAATAAAGGGAGGGGGTGGCCTTTTCTATATTGTCCACTATTGTTATTCAGTCAATGTGCCATGTATAGGTAGTATTGCCAAGGTATAGTTGGTAACCTTTTAGAGTCTTTCTGTTCAGATTTATGAGGATGTCTTTGGAATTCACTTTGCTTTTGTGTTAATTTTTCTTTAGTCTCACTTTATCTCGGCCCTGACTGTGGTGTTTGTAAACTCCAAGTCTCTGTCCTCACTGAAGATTGATGACACACCTGTGGATGACCCATCACTTAAAGTTCTTGTGGCCAACAACAGTGACACACTGAAACTGCTGAAGATGAGTAGTTGTCCTCATGTCTCACCTGCAGGTAAGAGGGAGGTAGACACATAGATGGTTTGAAGCCCTATTTGAAATAGTTTTTAAGTGTAGTTAGAATTGTTTTACATGTAGCTGCAATATAATTATAATTTTAATATATAGTAACTTAACATATTTTAAGTCTTTAGTTGAAAAGGTGTCCTAAAAACTCCTATTTATTTATTTATTTATTTATTTATTGATCCCCCCTTGAAGAATTTAATGTTGGTAAAGAGTTATTTCCTGCCTTTTCCACTTTTCTTTCTTCAAGTTTTGCCTCTGCTTGCCATTGTTAGTAGTTATGCCAGAGGGCACAGAAGTAGAGGTGTTGTGTAGATGCTGATTCTTAAACTGTTTTCTTCCACATCCAGTGTTGCTGTTTGCTTTAAGATCTGGCTTCTTGTAAGCTGTCGGCACTCAGAATTGTTACATTCCTTCTTTAACATGGTTGTCTGCTTTGGCGTCTGTGTTTGGCTAACAGATTTCTTTTGCTGATCTCCTTCTCTGGTTCTCTGTCTTTCAGGCATCCTTTGTGTGGCTGACCAGTGCCATGGACTGCGTGAGCTGGCCTTGAACTACCACCTTCTGAGTGATGAACTGCTATTGGCACTCTCCTCAGAGCGCCATGTCCATTTGGAACACCTGCGCATTGACGTGGTGAGTGAAAATCCCGGGCAGCAGTTCCACACCATCAAGAAGAGCAGCTGGGAGGCCATGGTGCGCCACTCGCCCAAGTTTAACCTGGTAATGTACTTCTTTCTCTATGAAGATGAGTTTGGGCCATTTTTCCGCGACGAGGTACCGGTCACACACCTGTACTTTGGGCGCTCAGTAAGCAAGGAGGTGCTGGGTCGCGTGGGCCTGACTTGCCCGCGCCTAGTAGAACTGGTGGTGTGCGCCAATGGGCTGCGGCCTCTGGACGAAGAGCTGATTCGCATTGCTGAGCGCTGTCAGCACCTGTCGGCTATTGGCCTAGGCGAATGCGAGGTGTCCTGCAGCGCCTTTGTGGAGTTTGTGAAGATGTGTGGCCGCCGTCTCTCACAACTCTCTATCATGGAAGAGGTCCTGGTGCCCGATCACAAGTATGGCCTAGACGACATCCACTGGGAGGTGTCCAAGCACCTGGGCCGTGTCTGGTTCCCCGATATGATGCCCACCTGGTAGACTACAGCTCCACTATTGATCATCCAATTTCACCTGCCCCTCCCAGCTCAATTGTGTGCCCCCTGACATGTTCACTTTTTCAGGAAGGACACAAAGGGGATCAATATTTAAAAAAAAATGATTTTCCAATGTTTGGTTGAATTGTTCACTGAGGATTTTTAATTTAAAGTTTAAAGAAACGGATAAATAGGAGTTGACAACAACGTTAGTACAAATACAAGGACACACGGGACTGTCACTACAAATAACCTTTACTTTTTAACTGGCCCAAAGTACTTTAGAGAAATAGAATTTTACATGTTTGTGTGTATGTTGTAATTTGAAGCGTTTAAAGGTTGCTTTAGTTTCTGCAAGTCAACCTATTCCCTGGTGGCCCTTCTAAGTAATATTCCACAATATTGTATTTTTTCTGTAAATATGTATGTTTTTATTTTCATCCTTTTTTTTCTGCTTGTTCCCTCTATCATCCCTTATCAACATTTTGTGCATTAGCTGGACCTGTAAGTGTTGGACATACTATGTAAAATACACATTCACAACAGAACCACATCCACAAAGTCTTATAAACATGTGTAAGTATGCCACGCTTCAATCTGCTTTATCCATTTGCATTTTATTTCTGATTCCAGTGGCTTTGAGTGTAGGAATTTGTTTGTACAAAGACAAATTCATAAGCAGTTGTAATATCTTTCAGGATTATGTTTGTATCAGTCATAATGTTTTAGCTTCAGAGGCATACTTGAGCATTTTTTTTACCTAACCAAATGAAGTATGATGATGTTTGTGGGAGTGTATAGAAACATTATTAAAGAGTATATATTGAGTAGTTGCTTTTTTTTGGGGGGGGGGGGGGGGGGGGTCATTTGTAACTAGAGCTGCAAGGCATATACCATACAAATGTGTAGATTTCCATAATCAGTTAATTCAGTAATGCTCATTTGTTTTAGTAGAGTATCTGAAATTGACTTTCATAACACAGTACCATGACGGCTAGATCTTGAAACAGTTAGTAGAACCATACCGGGTGATCAGGTCCATTCAGACAAAGCAAGTAATGCTGCTTTAGTACTACACTGTCAACCCTACTTTCCGAATTGTGCTATTAACCTAACAAGTGGGCTCTGTTGAAATTAAATTTAGGATTATTTATTTGTCAAATTACGCACAGTTTCTTGTTTGAATGGAAAAGGTCACACTTCATGCTGTTAATATGTAGGTTAAGCAAGCAAGCAAGCTAGTTATCTGTTATGGGGACAGAAGCAGATAAGAAAGATAGCCAGTAGCTTGCTAATGTAACTAATAAAATTGGTCAGTGTCACTGACTAGTACTAGTTCATTATCAAAAACAATTTAATGTATTGCCCTTACACATAATACTCCATTGCCAAATTAAATATTATATACATTTTGTTATGACCAAAAAGTATATTGTATTGTTTCAGTCATCAAGTAACTGAAATTTGCATTGACTGCACTGACTAATCTTAATCTTAACCGTAATTAAGTTTAGTTGATTACATGCAAAATTGCTTGCTGCAGCCCTGCTTGCATACATTCATGAAATGATGACTGTAACATCGGAATTGGATCAACAAAAAAAAGATTACCACAAAGCATCATCTGTGCTGTTGTTACTCTATTTAAATTATTTTTTTCTAGTGTGGTTGAAGTTTCTGGGTTTTCTTTCTTATTAAAAGGAGTTATAGTCAATGCAGATTTACTAGATTCCTATGGCATTGAATGCATACTGTGCATGCTAGTGTATCTCAAAAAAATCTAAACATCATAATATTCATTACATGTGAATTGACACATTTCAAGCATCAGTATGGCTAATCGCTTATATTTCATATATTTCATTAGGTCAAACAGAAATGTTAAAGTTTTCTTTGTTTATTTTTAAACTTAATACTTGGTTGGGTTCCTTTACCATGAATTACTGCATCAGTGTGGTGTGGCGTGGCATGGCATGGAGGTAACTAGCTTGTGGTGCTGCTGAGGTGTTATAGAAGCCCAGGCTGCTTTGATCGCTTTCAGCTTGTCTGTATTGCTGGGTTGGGTGTTTGAAGTGAAATGCAAAACTTACTGTCATCTGAAAAAAAACTTTGGACCACTGAGCGACAGTCCAGTGTAGGACTAGGCAATTAATAGTAAATAAATCCACCGGACATTCAAACCCTCCAATCAACAATCTTGACCATGTTATAAAATTGTTAATCCCATTTATAAAATTCTGTTAGTACTTTTCCCACTTTATGTGTTCATGTACTGTCCCCTTAAAAACATACTATAATACCGTGCTTGGTATTGGGAATGCAGCAGTTGTAACCCCTTTTCTAGAGATGTCTGTGTGTAATGGCTCTAAATCTTCTTAAGACTGCGGCCATCCCTATGCTTTTACCCTTCTACCACATTTTCAGACAGCTTTCCAATAATATGCTTTGATACAGCACCCGGCATGCAGCCAGCCTTCTCCGCAATGATCTGTGACTCACCTTGTGAAGGGGGTCTGTGATCATCTTTTGTGACCATCTTTGAACTTGAAAGTCAGCTGTGTGCTGAACTAAACACAGTATTTATACTGTGAATAGTAATTTACTTAAACTTGAAATTATTCTAATTATAAAAGATACTAGATTTCTAATTTTCATAAGATACAAGCCACACTGAACAAAAGTAAATCAATGCTTGATGTATGTCACATTATGTGTAATGAATATAAAATGACAGTATACCTTTTTAAATTATGAACAAAATCCTATATTTTTTTTTATTCACTAGTAAATGCTAGCACAGAAAAATTAGTTGGTGTGGAATGTGTTCAGTGAGGTAAGAGAAAATCACTCATCCCTCTTGATCTGTAAGACCTGTTAAACATTGAAGATTAAACAGTTTTAATTATTACCCTTTCAAATTCAATTTTGGTATGTAAAAAAACGTTTTTTTTTTGCTCTCAGCCTGTATATGCTCCAAAAACTATTTTATTACTCTGTATTGCAGAATAGATGAGCACATGTCATTTGACCTTTGTAGAAATTAGAACTTTAAAAAGGAAACACCCTGATTATTTTTATATGGTGCAAGAATATTTGTTTGCTTAATGAAGTTATTATTTTTTTTTGTTATTATTTTTAAAAATGTATATAAATATGCCTGTCCCTGAAACATATCCACTGATTTACCAAGAAAGCAGGGCACCCTTTTAATATCATTGCAAATTCCGTACAGTTTCATTATGTGAGTAATTAGAGATTAATATTCTTTTCAAATCACTTTCCCTGCACTTTATAGAGCATTGTATTCCATAAATGTATATTAATGGTATAAGAAATATTGTATGAATATTTCAGATTTTCCCCTCTGTTAACTACTAATGTCTGTGTAAATCTGTTCTGAAGTGCCACTCTGTTTTCTCAAACTTTAATGTCTTTGGTTTTAACCCGGAAAAAAGGTAACCGATGTTGTGGAAAAGTTTTTGTTGTCGTTTTTGGAACCACTTTTTGTGAATGTAGAACCTGTTCTTTTGTCTCTTTATTTGAATGGACTCTCTTAGGCAATCAAGTTTGCTTCAGTATTCAATGTTTAAACAGTTAATGAAAAACTATAGCTTCATTTGGATGCTTTTCTTTTCCACAAATACCTAATTTTCTGCCAGCATCAATAAATCCTATCTCAGTCACTGAGCTATGATAAATGTGTATGGGTATGAATGCCTAAGCCTATACTAAATTCACTGCTAAACATTAAATGCATGATACATTTATATACATTATTAGATAATGTGCGGGGAGCTCTAGATATGCTTCCCACATATTGGTTTTGTAGGACTAGTTGTCGAAAGAACAACTAGTGAATCGATTATTTTAAATAATTCTGTCGAAGTGAGTCCCTGACTGATTTAGAAGAAGAACTTGCCCAGAATATACTGCAACTAAATGGGGGAAAAATTCAAACAGATGAACCTGCTTAGAAGCCACAGCAGCAAACTACTATAAAGTGTTTCATTTTTAAAGACCATAACATTCTAAGGTTCCATCTGACATGAGACTGCTGATACATCTTCATTACTGGGCCAGCTTGCCCGTTAGCACGTTAAAGGCTATGCAGCTAACAACAAGAAGTAGCATAACAAGCAACCATAGCAAAGTAAACACCACCACAAAGCTTTTTTTTTTTTTTTACTTTTTTTTGTTATACCTGTAAGCCAACAGATAAAGTTTTGTTCAACCTGGATAGACTACCACATCTGCATTAGGACATCAGAAACATTAGTGAACTGACGAAGTAGGAATCAGGTTAATATAGCACTATATTAACCTGATATATTAAGTGGCTTTGATCATTCCAGAGAAAATGTTAATGTGTTAGTTCAAATAGATTAGTCAACAAATTATTTATAAATTTATTTATTTATTTATTTAAAAAAAAGAAGAGGCAGCTCAGATCATCCAGTTTGAGCAGAGGAAAAGAATATAATATAGCTAGCTAACAGCTCTGACAACTAATGTCTCCCCGAAAGCGTTTAGTTGGAACAGATCTTTGATAAAGTATACATTGCAGACATTTTTTTTCTATTATTAACACAAGTAAAACAAATAGTTAAGTGGTCGTTCTATTGTTTCAATAATCTAAGAATGTTTTGTTTTATTTAATGCAAATAATAATTTTATTGCTTACTTGGCTGGTAAGTGGTTATTATTGCTGTAGACCTCGTGCAGTCTTTCACTTAGACCTTAAGACATTAGACCTTAGACAGTGCACAGTCCACTTAAGGGAAGCAGTCTGTTTTATCGGACAAATGTTGAATCAGGAGAACTCAACATCCCAGCACCATTTTAAACGAAACATTACTATTCATTGTTCTTTAGGAAAATGCCAGTGAAGCTGTTATTTAGTTCAAATTATACAGTTGTACGGTAGTATAATATCAAGGTGACCGGACGAAAGAATCAGTTTATGCTGGTTTCCTGGGCAAGAATTAAGCCAAGTCCTATACTACATTTTCATTTTAATTGCAGTATTTGCATTTTTAATTACATTTACTTCCTATTATTTCAATGCAAAGAACAACGTGGTTACCATGCTAGCTGCATTCCACATTTCTTTGCTCTGCTGCTGCTAAACACCAACATTTCATTAAAATATGATATTTTCGTCTTCTTATACTAAACATAGAGGAAGCAGTAAGTCATTTTTAGTTAGAACACTTAATACACCACATCAAGGGAGCAATACATTTGACTGGAGCAGGCTACAGTTAACTAGGAAACGGATCCAACAGTTGTACGTCAGGCTGCATTTCTACTGGGTTACTAGGGAAACCAGCCCCCTTTCTTTCTTGTACTATGGACTGCCTCATTATCTGCCTCTAGTACCAGGGGCAGAGAGGGGGTCACCATGGTAACTGAAAGCAAAGCAGCACTAAAGCTCTCTCTAGTGGCTCCAAACATTATTACACTCTTCAAGTCAGAAAACTTTAGCTCTTGCCTGGCAAAATTCACCCACAGTAAATAGCACATATCTTATATTTTTGTTTTAGCTTATTTTTTATAATGCATTTTTTTTTTCAAAACCATTACCATTTTTCTGTATCTATTAGAATTGTTTAGGTTACTGTGAGACCTTAAAGTTGATATATGTAAATTTGTTTTGACTGGCAGCCCTGCATTGTGCCTCATTCAAAAGGTAGCAGAAGTTAAAACATTTATAATTAATATTTAAATAACATACCTACATTTCTAACACTTATAATTGTCTGAACATGCAGGGCTAAATTGCCATTGGCTGAATAGGTGAAAAATATGTAAATACACTTCGGTGACATCGCCAAAAAAAAAACCAATAACAAGATTGAAGGTTTGTGCAGCAAGATATCATATATTAGAGGTGCATGGACTGGACTGGAAGAGTTACTTTTTTTGTGGTCCAAAATCACATTATGTCACATTATGAATATGTTGAATTCTTTATATTTATAATAATTAAATATTTTGTAGGGCAATATAGTCCTGAAAGAAACTGTATTTACTTTATCTAAGTATTTTGGGATTAAGGCTATTACTGTTTTACCATTATCAACCTTTTATTTAAAATTATACTTTTTTATTTTTTAGACTTCAGTCAAGTCAGAGTGGTACATTAAGAGCGTTGTATGGCAGAATGTGATTCCAACAAACACTGTAGTCAGAACGTTTCTCTAAATGTAATAATGACATTAAAAATGAAGACTTTCAACGACTAAATTATGCAGAGATTTTAAAATCGTATGAATGTTTCTGTCAAACATTTTAGCATAGCAAAACTAAATAATTTCTCTGAGGAACCTAAAGTGTATTAATAAAGGTTCAGTTCAAAAATGTTAGCTGTCATGTTATACCAAAAGTTGTTGGTAGTGTTAACCATGATTAAATTTGGTGAACTGGGTTACGATTTCGACCAGCCTAATTCTGTGGTCGTTCATCAGTTCATCAGAGTCTGAGGAGCTGGTCAGGGTTCTCCATTTATTAATAATTGCAGGTTAGCCGTCGTGTTCATGTGTTGCTCCAGCCTATGACCGCCAGCCTACTTATTTCATCACTGTTAGGAGTTACAAAACCATTCGCCGTTCATGTTGCTTATACGTTGTTTTTGCATAATATATCGATTTTTCTTATTTCTTCAGAATCATGCATTTGTTTCGATTAGAGAATAAATCGATCATTGAGGCGAAGAATAAATGAACCTCACGGAGGCGCAGACGTAAGGTAACGTCCATTCCGCTTAATGTGCGGGGAGCTCTAGATATGCCTCCCAGAGATTGGTGTTTTCTAGTTATGTCGAACGAACAACTAGTGAACCGATTCGAACCGATTATTTTAAATAATTAGTCCCTGACTGATTTAAAATGTTTTGTGGTATAATGTTTTAGGTTATATTCTGCATGTTAAAGAATGAAACAATACAATTTTATTATTTTACTATTACAATCTTTATGTTTAATCACATAGCACTACTGATGACAACTTCGTTCTATTGACTTATCTCTGTAGCCATCAACTAGCTGCTGTATGCCAGAATCTGAACGTTATTGTGCAAAATATACCTAGACAGAGAGAGGGGGGGGAGATGGGGCGAATCAAGTTAACTTGTGAATCAATAAGTCGTTAGATAGGGCGTACATTCTAGTGAAACGGGCAGTTTCAAAAGAATCGGTTCGTTAAACTGAATCAACCTTCCCATCCCTAGTGTTTTGTGAGGATGGATTTTCAGGCGGTGGGGGATTAGGAAACTGTATCTTGGGTAACACGGTGGTGCTCCACAGCCCGACATTTAGGCTCAAATCGAGCAGCATCGTTTACTGGGTTCATCCGGGGATGCAAGTATGTCATCGTCGCCATTTTGGCTCTTTACCCCCGCAGTTTCATAGCCGTCAGTGGGAGGAGCCTGTGGAGTCTAAACTGGAGTAGCATCGAAGCAGGAGAGAGGCACTCGGGCAACGGAGAAAACCGACAGCCGTAGAGAAATCGGAATATTTTTGTGAAGTATACCGCATTCATTGAAGCCAGGGCGTGTGCTCGCATTTTCAGAGGGCAACCATGTGCGTCTTTGGAGAGGAATATAAGCGACAGTGGCTATAACATCGTTTTTTTCCGGCAAGCTAACGGGATTTTCGAGAAAGCGTTGCTACACTGGGCGTGCTTAGCGCAATACCGCGCTGTATCCTATACAATCAAATAAATCCCGCTGGCTAGCATAGACTGCCAACCATTTTCAGCAGGTTTAGCATCTAGCTGCTTGGGCAGCTTCTGTCACGGATGTTGCGACCACATTCTGGACCATTGGTTTTCTTTGCCACAAACGACAGCGTCATCGGGCTCTAACGTAGCCGAAGGTTTTAATAGACATCCCGCGGCACCACGGTCGTCGACACGAATCAAGGGATTTAGGGAGCCGGGTTGCTTAGACAAGGAGGGAGAAGGTGGGGCGGAGGAGTGTCAAAACGAACCAAACATACATTGCGAGAACCAAGCGAGCGAGCAAGCTGGCTAGCTAGCTAGCCACTTAGCCGTCTCGGTCATTGGTATTTTGTGGGAATAATTCTGCGGGAAAATACCCCCATACTTGGGTATTTTCGTTTTCGCAGCTACGTCTTTATTTCGCAGCTCAGCGCAGAGCTGCGATCGTTGGTATTTTTCAAGCACGAAACACAGCTTTGGACAGATTTTCAGAAGAATCTCAATTCTCCTCGGACCATGGCTGACGACGACGTGCTGTTTGAAGATGTATACGAGCTATGCGAGGTGATAGGAAAGTGAGTATCAGAGATTTTTTTTCTCATATTTTCTGACTTAAAGACAAAGCTGGTTGTCCACAGTTTTGTTAACTTGAAAAATATGTGAGCTACCAGTGGTCCCCCGCCTTATCCTCAATGACAGCCATGTTTATTGATTAAACATTAGCTAGCTGGCAATAGACATGGTCCACTTGAAGGATTGTTGTCATTATTTTTATTTTTATTTATTATTATGTATATTTCAAAATGAGTATCAGTCACACTATTTGAAATCCATCTTGTAGGTTGTGTGGAGTAAAATAAAATACAATATCTAAATGTAGGGTTTTTACCTACATTCCCGCTTTTTAACCTTTCCATGTTTGTTGTGTTATTGTTGCATGCTGTAAGAGGATAGTCGGCTGTTGAGTGGAAACATGCTCTACACTTGCCCTTGTTCAGAAATGTCCTAGTTCACAGGTGTGGTGTGTGAATCTTTGTCCACTCTACCTCAGTGTCACTGTCTGAGGCCCTCAGACTGCTTACTCTTAGGCTGCAGGATATTTATCAAATATGATTTACTGTTCTGTTGCTTAATCGAGAATCATTTAATAGACATCGTCATAGTAATTATGGCAAGCTTTTTTTTTTGGAAACAGCAATACTAAAATTAAACTGCAGTTTTTTGTTACGTGGATAAAAGGGTGGTGTTTTTAAACAGAAAAAGTCAAATGAATGCTCATTCCTGATTCCATAGTGTTTTGTCACTCCAAAGAGTACGCTTAGCTGAGCGTGTTTAGTCTGTTGTTATATGCAAGGCTATGGAAGACCTCAGTTTTTGATCATACAGAAGTTAAAGCAGGCATACAACAGGAGCTGCACTGCCATACCTGATATGTGTACAGTGTAAAACCCTTTCCATTAAAGAAAGAGACCATGTGGGCTTCTCATAAACTAGAGGAGCACGAGCCCATGGGAATGGGGTGGTTGTGACCATTAAGTGCTTATGAGTAATGTAGACCCTCCACAGATCTTGTGGTTTATGTATGTTATTTGGATTACATTTTCTAGATAGTTTGATTCACAAACCTGTGCAGAAAGTAAGTTTATCTGAGTTGCCACTTTTCGAGTGATCCTAATATAACCTATATATCACTGCATGGGAACCACCAGGCTTTTTGTCTTGGGTGTTGGAGTATAGTGTTTGTAGCCTGGCCTGGCTGTTTTTAGCTTGGAACATCTTTTATTACATTACCCTGTATTTTAGTATTAAGGTACTTCTATCATTGGGGTGGGGTTAGGTTAACGTCCTTTTATCAGTATTTGTAATCAGTACTTCTGGGCCCTTATTTATTATTTGCTGACCAGCAGTCAGAATACAAGCGTAGTCACTAGTTACAGAACAAAGGCTGACGTAGGCAGATATAAGGAAGAGAGCCAGAAAGTCGGTCAGATTTCTTTGTATGCCACAGGCCTGTAAAGGATGGAGATAACCTCACAAAACCACCGGGTTTAAACAAGACATAAATACACATAGATATTATGAAACAGTATTTTAATGGATTTGTATTTAATGGAATGTATTTTTAAGAATGTCATTGGTGCTTAAAGGACACTGATCAACTGTATGTTTTATTACAAACAGTATAATTAGTCCTGGTTAATTGGATGAAGGGCAGCACCTTTTGAATATAAATCTGTGCTAAATATGCGAGAGTATTCGAATAGAGTTTTTAAGAGTCTGTTGCTACTGACGCATTTTCTCTGCAATGACGTGTATTGTGATAAATATTGCATATTGTGAAAATATCTTTAAATATTGTGAAATATTTTACCATAATGATAACTCCTAATGAACATGCATGCAATTGTGTCTGGTGCAGTTGTTTACTGCATGGTATGAAGTGATGTAAAGCATAATGCAAAATATGTTGCTTTTTAGAAGCTGGTTTGAGCAGCCTGGTCAGATTTCATATGCTTTACTTTTGTCATTTGGGGCTTTTTTTGATACACAACTGTTGCTGCATATTCATACAGTATAGATTAAGTGCAGTAAATAAAAGTTGATGCTTTCAACAGACATTTAGGTAATTTTTACTTTGTGTGTTATAGTTACAGAGACTGCTACAGGGAATATTCAAAGGGAATATTCCTGAAAGAACCAGCTACCTGTTGACCAGGTCAGCCTACACTAATGTCAAGTTTTGTTCATGTTGTATTAGTATAAGTGAAGCACTGTTGTAAAACATAATGTGAGTAGTTTGTCAGCTGATTATAGTCATAAGTAAGTGGCCAAGAACTGCAAGCAGTTGAAATATATAAACCCTCGGAATAATGATCAAATTTGACTAAACGGATTGGCCTTGAAAAGGTTTTTTTTTTATTTAGATATCATAATAACCTGTTTATGCATACATCTGGTGTGTTGGTGAACAATATATGTTTAATTTATGACAACTGTGAGTATCGCACCACAAGGCTAATTGAGCTGCATGTCTTTCATATGGCAAGCGTTTTGTAAGTGGAGTCCCCTCCCCCATTACGTTCAGTCACTCAAATGTGCACAAACATGCAGTACTCCCTCTGAGAATACTTATTTTGTGAGTGGGAGGTGTGTATGTCTCTGCTACACTTTGCAGACAGACAATATAGAGGGAAATTTAAGACAACCAATCTGTTTTACTTTGTTTCACCACTGTCAATATTTTTGACTTTCGCCAGTGTGCTTTGAAGCTGCAGTAAGATTGGTTACCATTAAAAACAATGACTGGTACAGTCCAGTCTCTTATCTGATTTGAGCTGAAGTCTGACTGCTTGGAGTAGTGTGATCTGAGGACTCTTTAAAGCCAAGGTTCCTGTCAGAATGATAAACTAGGTGCATCCTAATGAGCAACTGTGAAACAGAACTGATGTCACTGGAGCAGAGTGGAGTATTCTTCCAGCTAAACCAGTCCATTCTGATGTGAAATGCCACTGTGCTAATCTACAGTTTTTCCTGTTTGCTTCTATATATGTTAAAAAAAATTGTCAGATCTAGGTCAACAAAAATACAGGTTTGAAAAGCCCTCCTGGACTATACTTTTTCCAAGAGCCAGTCTGTCAGTTTGTCAGGAATTCTAATACTATTGCACAAGGTATATGTATTATAAGGTATGTGTATTCGTACCAAACCATCCAGGTACGGCGTTCACGATATGTGCCATTAGGTTTAATATGGTAAATTCACCAGGGAACCTTAAGCTGTGTGTTGTTGGATTTGCATGGTGGGAGCTGTAGTGGTTTAGGAATGCTGAAAATAAGCAAGTGTTTCTGATATTCTGGCCTTTTTACACATTATTTCAACTCCGTCACGGTGGATCATACGAGGAGGGTGTCAACTGAAGGATGTGTGCGCCATGTTAACGTTAACACTTCTAAGCCTAATTACCACAGGCTGTAGTATGCACTATGTGTAAACCAGGCACTAGGTGGAACAAACTTAAATGAAATCACTGAAAAATCTGATTTAGCCCCCCCCCCATTGTACCAAACTCCTACTGAACCTAAGATCCAAACCTTTACCTTCATTCCAGGGATAACCAAATAAAAAAGGTCACATATTGGGGTGCGGAAAATGTTCAAACCTCAAGTTAGTTTTATTAGCAATTAGCATTAGTTTGATCCATAGGCTTGAAAAGTTCCAGTTTGTTTCAGGGCTCCACCGAAAAGAAGCCCAAAATGTCTATGGAGCAGTAAAGCAACACTGAAACTATGTTTGGGTATGTTTGGTATGTTGGAATCAGTGGTCTAAAGGAGGTCAATCTAGATGAGGAGGAATAAAGCATATACGTAAACAAGCTCCCTGCCTTCAGAAATAGCATGGCATTATGTTGAGGAGCGGCCAATGTTGTGAACGGCCAAGATGATTTCATCAGAATATCGTAGGAAAGAACTTCATGCCTTCTGTGAGGAAACTGAAGCTTGGGCATTATTGGACCTTCCAACAGGACAGTGATCCCAAGCATACAAGATTTGATTTTGGATGAAGTCCTGGACTAGGTGGAAAATTCTTAAGTGGACATCAGTCGCCTGGTTTGAACCCCATCTTTGGTGGGATTTGAAGGTGATTGGAGCATGCAAACCTATAAATGTTAGTGATCTGAAGGCCATTGCCTGTTAGGAATGGGCTAAGATACCTCAGGTACGCTGCCAAAAACTGGTGTCTGGCTATGCATCTTGTTTGCAGCAGGTCATAACAGTGGTTTTCTGAAGCACCAAAAACACAGTATTGAATAATTCTAATATTGCAGTCATTAGAATTTGCTGTACTTTATTGCAAACAGCTGAAAGTTTGTAAATCTTGCTAATGAATCTAATTTGCAATAGGGCTTAAATAATTTTATAATAAAAAGCAATTGGTTTGCTTTTTGTGGCAGTATTTTATGATTTTGTTCCATAGATATTAAGGAGAATCTGATCCAGGATTGGCACTAATCTAAGAAGCTTTCTGAACATGGATTGAAAAAAAACATGAGACTCCTGGTGCATAAACATCGCCAATGCTCTGCTGACTCAGTAACTGCAGAGTTTCAAACCTCCTTTGGCTTTAACATCAGCACACAAACTGTGTGCCGGGAGCTTCATGGCATGTGTTTCCATGGCTAAGCAGCTGCATGCAAGCCTTACGTCACCAAGCAAAGTAAGCGTTGGAGTGGTGTAAAGCACACCGCCACTGTACTCTGGAGCAGTGGCAACGTTCTGTGGAGTGACTGATTACACTTCTCTATCTGGCAGTCTGTTGGACAAATCTGTGTTTGGCAAATGCCAGGGGAACGTTACCTCCCTGACTGCATTGTGCCTACTGTAAAGTTAGGTGGCGGAGAGACAATGCTATGTTCAGGGGTTGCCCTAGGCCCCTTAGTTCCAGTGAAGACAAATCTTGCTTTATCAAAAGCTTGTGGAAACAGTTTGAGCCCTTTTCTGTTCCAGCATGACTTTGCCCCAGTGCACAAAGCACGGTCTATAAAGACATAGTTAGGTGAGTTTAATGTTGAAGAATTTGAATGGCCCACAAAGAGTCCTGACCTCAACCCTGGATAGCTTTGGATAGCTGCAGACGTTTCACTAAGCCACCAGTGCGTGTATGGAATAAGTCTCTATTATCCATGTTCACAGGATATCATGTGTTTATTTTTTTGTTTTTAATAGTTTAAATGACATTGGTTTTTATAGTTTAAGTGGCAGTAGTTTGCGACCACTACAAACATAGGGAAGTGTAAGAGTTACTCATTATGTTACAAACCTTTTAGTTTTGTAAAATTTATTTTAAATTCTCAATATTGTGTTGTGATATATTTAGTGGGTATTCTTCTGCTTGCTTATCCAAAGCATGCTACAGATACATGCTATACTATGACAGGTCAGTGGAGCATAACAATAATTGTGAAGCTGTTTTTTTTTTTTTTTTTTTATAAAGTAGAAATGCTACATAGTGTTTTACATGGAAATAAGATTTTGCTACATGCAAACAAATACTGATGTGCAACATAAGACTTACAACCTCAACCTGGTTGTAAAAGGTTAACACAGTAGTTAAGTACAATGTAATTCAGTAGAAGCTGACTTACATTTTTGTTTTATGATGACATTTCAGTGTATACAGGAAAAAACAAAAAATGTGTTACTACAGGCCATGACCGAAGCGATATTTTTCTGTCATAGATTTAGATCTGGAGTGCCTAATACACCATGATTCCTGCTATAGAACCATGCAGAACTGTCTGGTAGATCTATAAGATTCCTTTTTCAATCTCCAGAAAGTCTAGTGGGTTTTGTTGCTCATTGTGTACAAGGACCAACTACTTTTACAGGAAAATGTTGCGTGACTGCAAAATGAGCAGTTTTTTAAAAACTTGTTCGAAAGGCAATGTTTAAAACAAAAATAGACCTGCTTGAAAAAAAGTGATATAGTATAACTTTTAAAGACTGTGAAGTTCAACATTTTTCAGTCAGGTGACTTCATGTTCATGATTTTGTTGTGAAAGGCTTATTTTGCATGCAGAGCAATATATGCATTATGTTCATATATCAGTATATGCATACAGAGCAATCAACTCTCTGCCGCTGTTGACAAGGTAGTATTTAGCTTGATAAACAAGTTTTGCTTATTAAATATGTATACTACTATTCACTTAGCAGTTGCCTTCATTTAAGCAGTTTCTATGTAATTTCCCATTACAACAAAAATAAGTACAGTTCATTTCATTTAGTCGGTACTGCAAATAAGCATATTCTATGCATTTAAAAAATAAATAAATAAACATTTGTTATCTCATTCTTAAGCAGTTGGGTACTTTTTATGTTATGAATCTAAGCAACAGAATCATTATAGAAGGTGGAGAAAAAAAGTGACCGTGGCAGTGGCTACTCTTAATCTATTTAATGTTGACAGCCTTCTAAGCAACGCTCTTATTTTTACACATAAGAAAGAAATGACATCAGTGCATTTTACAATTGTTTAGACTGTGCTGCCTTAGACTGAATTACTCTCTGGGTGCAATCAGAAGTACGAACAAAATGTGTTCAAACTAACAGGAAAGCAAGCATGTTCGCGCAGCGCAGGTCTTATTGTTTTACACGGACTGTTATAACTGACACGCATTTTACAGATGTAAGGCGGTACAATTTATTTTGCTCTCTATGGCAATGGCGGTAAATGAAGATACAGAGAATGTTAAACCATTTCACACTGCATAAAAAGGACAATGCAGTGCAGTGTATACACTATAAAAACGGACCAGCCTACCATAAAAGTACTTGGTCAATGTTGCAGTACCTGAACCGAAAGCCTCCTCATGTGATCATATGTACTTCATAAAAGTTTCACAGAAAGGTTAATTAAATGGGCTTAGTTCTTGAGCCATAAATAAGAGGAATTTAAGAGCCATTTTCATGTTGTATTACACACTTATAAAGTTATATATAATATAGTTGTTTAAAAACACAAAAGTATTATTTATTAGATTACTCAATTAATCGATGAAAAAAATCCTTAAATACTCGATTCCAATAATATGTGAAAGTTGCAACCCTTTCTGTTCATTACATTGAGTAGCTGAGTTGTAGCGGAATTTGCATAAACTGCACTTTTACTCTTAAAACTTACTGGACAAATTGGATATCTAGGGGAAATTCTGATTTGCTTCTGCGCTAAGTGCAAAAAAAGCTTCTTTAAGTATTTGTGAAAGAATGGGTCACTCTCAGGAGCTCAGTGAATTCCAGCGTGGTACCGTTATAGGATGCCACCTGTGCAACAAGCCCAGTCTTAAAAATTCCCTCGCTGCTAAATATTCCACAGTCAACGGTCAGTGGTATTATAACAAAGAGGAAACATTTGGGAATTACAGCAACTCCGCCATGAAGTGGTAGGCCATGTAAAAAAGATGGAGCTGAGTCATTGGATGCTGAGGTGCGTTGTGTACAGAGGTCGCCAACTTTCTGCAAAGTCTGTCGCTACAGACTTCCAAGCTTCATGTGGCCTTCAGATTAGCTCAAGAACAGTAGAGGGCGTAGAGGGCTTCATGGAATGGGTTTCCATGGCCGAGCAGCTGCATCCAAGCCTTACATCACCAAATGCAATGCAAAGCGTTGGAGGCAGTGGTGTAAAGCACACCACCACTGGCCTCGAGCAGTTGACACATGTTCTCTGGAGTGACAAAAAGGGCTGTCGCAAAAACCACACTATCACAATATCTATTAACAAGCGAACCAAAGGAGAAGGCAAGCAACCGCCACACCGCATATTTTTCTGTTTTGTAAGATAGAAACAACGGCAGGTGCTCTGGTCACAAAACCAAACACAGCTTCACTAGGCACTATGCAAAATTTATGAAACAAAGCCTGCACGTTGGACGTCAGCTATAGAGAAGTCATGTCAATAAATAGACTAAATTGGTAACTCGTTTTGTAAGTGAGCAGTCACTTTTACTTTGTTATGAAAGTTTTTTGAAAAGGTGGCAATCCAAAATCAAACCAGTAAACGCACGAGGGTCAAAACCAGAGCTGTGGTTACCATAACGGAATGGCTAAGTCAAAATTAGAAAAGGAGAAACAGGCAGAGGTCAGGTATAAAAGGCAGACAAAATCGGGCAAAGGAGTCTAAACATAAGGTCGGTACACAAAGATAAACGGCGCAAACACATAGGAGACAAACCGGGGAAGGTCTGCAATACGGTGCAAAAAATCATTGTGTGGAAAGAGCAAGTAGTGGAGCTGGAGAGCTTCAGGGGCGCATTGTAAAACTCTGGCCGAAGCAGGTATGTGAGCTAGAAGACGAGTCTGGGAAATTGAGTACATACACAACGACTGACGGTAAAACTGCATTTTGCGATTTTTAGCCACCCTAAATCGCCATGTGGTTAATTCTTTCACCGCAACAGCCCTATTGATGAATTAAGCTTCTTTATCTGGCAGTCTGATGGACGAATCTCGGTTTGGCGGTTGCCAGGAGAATAGTACTTGTCTGACTGCACTGTGCCAAGTGTAAAGTTTGGTGTAGGGGCGATTAT
This sequence comes from Salminus brasiliensis, assembly GCF_030463535.1. NCBI lineage: Eukaryota > Metazoa > Chordata > Actinopteri > Characiformes > Bryconidae > Salminus > Salminus brasiliensis. The sequence goes on along the minus strand of NC_132884.1, from coordinate 11,167,071 downwards.
AGGGTGGGGATTATGGTGGTGTTTTTCAGGAGTTAGGTTCTGCCCCTCAGTTTGAGTGAAATGAGCTCTTTAATGTTTTAGCATACCAAGAGATTTTGCTCATTTCAGTGCACAAAGCAAGATCCATATGACATGGATGAGCAACTTTGGTGTAGAAGAACTTGATTAGCCTGCCCAGAGTCCTGGCCTCAACCTGATATAACACCTTTGGCATAAATTAGAGCAGAGACCATACACACGCTCCCAAACCTTGTGGAAAGCCTTCCCAGAAGAGTTGAAACTATAGCTGCTAAGTTATAGCTGCAAAGGGTGGCCCGACATCATATTAAATCCAATGAATTAAGAATAGGATGTCGCTCAAATTATATGCGTGCAAAGGCAGGCGAGGGAATACTTTTGGCAATATAGTGAATGTACTACCTAAAACCAAACGAACCTAGTTAACCTTATTTAAGCTCCCGAGACTTTAATTGTTGACTACACCCCCTAAAATGTAACTATCTGTCTTGAGTCAACTGGAAAAAACAGGTTTGGGTTGCATGAAACCTCTGTAAGCTTAAAAATGCTTTGATAAGTAATGGTAAAACCTTCCTCTTATTTTATCATAACTTTTGCGTTCCAGCTTTGCACAAGAGCATTGATTTGTGAACAGTGCATAATAATCAAGGCCAAACGTCAAACAAATTCACAACACTTCTTTGTCTTATTAGGTGTGGTGACAGGTAAACATGTCCCCTGGAAGTGTCTTAAGCTGGCTGCCACATTGCGCTGTGGAAGCTGAATCATTCTTCTGAGCTTAACGCACTTTACTTCTATCTCAGGTACTTTTCTAAAGACACAACACAAATATTTGAATGAAAGTAAGGATGTATTTGTTTGTTTATTTAATGAATTGCATATTTTATTTCGTTTTTCTATATTATCACAGCTGTTTGAAGATTTCTGCATATTTTGTTCTTGAAAGGTAAATTGTTATTTAGAGTGTTTTGATCTTGGATGTTGCCAGCAACGATTTCTTTTTAGAGTAGGTGATCGGTTAAGTGCCTATTTTGATGTACAAATGTCTTCTGAAGTTTTTAAATGTCATAGTAAAGCTAATGTGTACTCTTTGTGACGTGGCAGTAAGTAAGGCATTAAAAAAAAGCCTAACTAACTTTTTTTTGTGAATTTCTCATGATTGATCTCACTCACAATGATTTAAAGATGTTTAGCGCGTCCCTTAAAAAAAAAAACCTACATGTTTCAGTATTGCACAGTTATCAGTGACTGGTTCTGCATTTTTGTGAAGCAGCTGGAGCATCCCTGCTGTGGGTGAGCTTTTATAAACTTTAAAGCTCATCTGAGAGGGAGGTGTGGAGAATGCTATATGTTGAATGTTATACACACATCCTGCAGAGTGCTGCTCCCAGACCTGCCCTGGTCCGTGTTAATAAACACACGTGCACTCAGCATCCAGCAGATCAGTAGTCTTTCGGTTATCAGAAAGATGGAGGAAGAAAATGTAAGACAAGACCATGTGGAAGTTTGATCGGAGAGCACATAATTTAGTCCTTTGTTAGCTCTTCAACTGTCCCATCCTGCCATTTTTTTTGTTTATTAGCCTACACTGTGTGCATTTGTGTGCAAATGTTTTGAACAGTAGGGCGTGTTTTGGCCAGTCTCTGAAGCCAGGCAGAGGTAATTTGAGCTATCTCCCCTAATAATGAATCTGAAGCTGTGGGAAGAAGAATGAGGTGCCGCCAGTGTGGCTCTGCTGTTCTCATTAGTGCCCAGGGAGCCTGTCTGCCCAAACCTGCAGTCCGATCCTTTCTGGCAGCTTTGCACTCTGCTCTCTGCATTTAGGCCAGCCGTTAATTGGATGGTGGGCCAGATTCAATCTGTGTTGCGACTGCTTTATCATCTTAATTTTACACTCAAATCATAGGCCAAGCAATATATATTTTTTTGAATAAGAACAATGTGCTCATACAATAAATTTTTTTAAAGGTTTAACGCAGTCCTTAACCACCTTATCCTCCTGTTTATGGTAAACTCCACAATAGCCGTATCATCAGAAAATGTCTGCAGAAGTCAAAGGTGTACAGGTTGAACAGGAATAGAGTTAAGAAATGTCTTTGGAAGGCTCTGGTGCTGCTTAAAGCCATGTCAAATTTCTTGGTTGTGTTTTTTTTTTTTTTTTTTTTTTTTTTTTTGGAAAAGTCTGTGTGTGGTCAATATTTGCCCAATATTTGAGTCTCGAGTAAAGGCAATGAGATGAGCCATACTGTGATAAAGACGTTAGTTCAATTTGATTTACGGTCGTAAATGGCCTCTTAAACCAGTCAGCGCAGATGCATTTGATCAATGATTTAACACGTGAAAGCTGACACTAAACTCGAAACCTCTTCTTTTAGTTCAGGCCTCGCTTCATCCATATTTCATACTCTGAGTCACAGATAAATTCAAGGAGAAAAGTTTCTAGATAGCATGCATATGTGCTTATGTTTCTACATTTACATTTATTAGGGCATTAATCTTTTTTCTGTTGTGGTGTTAATTTTTACACACAGTGCATTGCAGCTTTGAGTGTAGCTGCAGACCTGTCAGTGTCCATGCTTGTGAGATCATATGAGATCATATTTAGTATTGAAGTATTTAGTCAGCCACTGATTGTGCAAGTTCTCCAACTTAGAAAGACTGTAATTGTCATCATAGGTACACTTAAACTATGAGAGACAAAATGAGGAAAAAATCCAGGACATCACATTGTAAGATTGTTTAAGAATTTATTTGTAAATTATTGTGGAAAAATAAATATTTGGTCACCCACAAACAAGCAGGATTTCTCACTCTCACAAACCTGTAATTTCTTCTTTAAGAAGCTCTTGGCATGGAGGAATGGGCCAAAATAACAGTAAGAATAATATAAAAGTAATATAATATAAAATAAAATTGTGGATGTATCATGTGAAGTAACAATTTTATAGTGTCATGAATATGCTATGTGCATGTTAACTTCTTATACACTTCTTGGGCTGTTCAGTGCCTGTTTAAAACCAGGGGCGACATCTGAGACGGGGGTTCAAGATTGTTCAAGATTGATTTTCTTTTTTTATTGTCAAATCTTAATTTAAAAACTGAAATCTGTCTTTGGAATAATAATTGGTCATATTTTGGTAGTTTGCTTTTGCAGTATGTCATTTCTGCTGATTTCCCAAAATGCCTGGCAAATCTATGTAGTAATTAATATCCTAGTTTCTGTAGGTGAAAAAGGAGATTTCTTTCTTGTTGAGGACTTCCAGGCTCGTCATAGGCTCACTTTGGATATGCTGATGATCAAGCCCTTTTTCGTTCTCACCTGCAGTTCAAAGAGAGCTTTTGTTTTAGCTGTGGAAATATCTCCCTATGCATGCAACTTTGTTCTGCTGTTTTTGGAGTAAGCTCTTAAAAAGCACTATTAAACAAAATTAAGTTCGGGCCTTCCCCGGTATGCAGCGATCCGCAGTCAACTTAAATATTTTTGGTGAAGATAAACTAAGAGTGCTGGAGAGATGACAAAAAAACAAGAGACAGGGCGGGTGAGAGAGAAGACAGACCTCAGGTCTTTGAGGTATGTCTGATAAAAATATTGAAAAACAGCCTCTGTTATAGACAGACATTAATTTAGTTAAAAAAATAGTAAATAGCTAGATACTAGATATTTTAAAAATAAATTCTGCCCATCATCCCAATCCCATCTTTTTTTCATATCATTTTATGATATCCTGATTAAATACCAAACTAAATACCAAGCCTCCCATTGGATAGCAAAATACTTAAAGGTGGTGTGCAATGTGCAGAATGATGCATTTTATTTTTGACAAAGGGATTCACAAGAATAAGCATGTTTGTCATTCTTTCTTTAGAATTTTCCTCTTTATGCATCAGGTTTACTATTGATCATGTTAGTAACAACATGTAGCTAGATGTTAATGGCTGAGTCATCATGTTTCTCAGTGCTTGTGTCATCAATTTTGTCTTCTGGGGCCCATCAGTCTGTCCGCAGTAGAATTGATTGGTGCCACCACTCTGCCCTCTGCACACTGCCTAATGGGCTTCTTAATGAGGTCCACTAGATTATCAACTTCTTTAGATGGATGTCCACCCCATATAAATATTCTTGTAGATTTTGTTTTCTAGTTGAGATTTTACAACAGCCATTCCTAAAACAACATTATGGTGTTTCTTTGTGTTCCATGAATATGGAACACAAATTATATTTTGGGTAACTATCCTGCAAAAGCCATCTCTACAGCTGTTCAGGTTGAGCCTTTTTAATATATGGCCCTGAACTCCCATTTCTTAGTAATGTTCTGCACTGTAGAAACCTCAGGGTTTATATTTGAACTTTATCTTGGAGCCTTCTCCTGCCTGGTGGGCATGGGTTGCTTTTGTTTTCAGATCTTTAGGCAGTCACTTAGAGGAGCCCATGGGTGCTGAGTATTAGTTCGATTCAGCTGACAATTGAAATGATTCCTAAATGATTTGGAATTTTACATTGTGGGGCATTTTAAGGAAAAACGTGGCTTTGTTTGAAACATGATGGATGGAAGAGCAGTGTCTGGTGATGCATGGCTACTGGGCATAAAAATAAAAACAATTTATTTTATTTTGCATTTATGACCCTACAGTAATAAGTAATAGATTTCCTTGTGATGCTGGTCCAGGTACACACATTCCCAATTTCTTAATCTTTTTAATGTTTGGGTATTGATCTCACTTGATGTAACATTGGATATATATGCAGTGTTTCCGTTATGTTTATTTTGTATCAGTGGGTGAAATTGCAATTACAAGACTCAGCAGATGCAGAGGGCTTTTAATATAAAACAACGAATACAGGAAGGGACATATGATTATGCCCGACCCATCCTTTCTGTTTTGGCACACCCAACAAGAGAGAGAGAAAGACAGAGAAATAAGAAAGAGGAAATACCAAGATCAAACTAGCTAACCATATCTTTTACAGTCAAAAATAACATTAGTAATATAACATGAAGCATACTGCACACCAGATGTTCAATTCCTCAATGGCCCATGCAGTGTTTTGTCCATATCAAGCCATATCAAGAACACCGTAAGCCACAGTAGATCACATGTGACTTTAAATACAACACAATATTACACAGAGAAAGGCTGCCAGTCTTTTGATAAACAAACCAAGGGCAGGTTACCTCAGCTAACATTGCTATTTTAGCCCTGTACAGCCCGTATCTTTTAGCTCAAGAACAGTCAGTTTGTAGTGAACTGATACCAGGCGAGATAAGTGATGCTGAATGCATTATTTAATTTAATTTATGCAAGTAGAATGTAAAAATGAACTTGAATCTGGCATTTATTGGCTCTCCCTGCGGGCATTTTAGGTAGCAGTGCTATGTGATGCTACGCTGCTCTGTTGATGTTCATGAACAAGTAATTGTTGTTGTTATTAACACTTTTTAAATGATTATTTATACTATATTTATACTACATTGAAATGATTGTAACCTATCATTAGTTATGTTATTAGTCATGTGAACACAGAATGAAATCAGAATGAATGTTACATTCTCCATAAAAGCTGTAAAGCTCAATTACAACAACATTACCTCAATAACATTACCTCAATGCAAATACATTACCAGAAATGCAGTATTCCAAAAATGCTGCATTAACTTAAACCAAATTAATTTCAAAAACACTACGTTACCAGAAACCAAATATGTTTATAAAAAAAAAGCTGATTTCGGGAGACACTAGAAATGCTTGTGTTCGTTACATTTACATTTATGGCATTTAGCAGACGCTCTTATCCAGAGCGACTTACAAAGTGCTTTGCTATTTACCCAAGAAAAACCTTAGCTAGTTAGAATAGACTAATAATTCAAAATATACCTCTAAGCTTAGACATTACTAAATACAGGTCAATAAGGTGACCATAGAACTATTCGTCCAATTACTCTCGGAAGAGGTGGGTCTTCAGTCTGCGTTTGAAGACCGTGAGCGACTGGGCCGTTCGGACACCCAGGGGCAGCTCGTTCCACCACTTTGGTGCAGGACAGAAAAAAGCCTGGATGCTTGTCTTCCGCGGATTTTGAGGGATGGTGGGTCGAGCCGAGCCGTAGTTGAAGCTCGAAGGGCTCTAGGTGCGGATCGGCTTTTGACCATTGCCATCAAGTACAGAGGGGCTGGTCCGTTCTTGGCTTTGTAGGCCAGCGTCAGGGTTTTGAATCTGATGCGGGCAGCAGCTACAGGAAGCCAGTGAAGAGAATGCAGCAGTGGAGTGACATGGCTGAATTTAGGGACACTTTATATTTTATGCATTGCAACAAAAGCATGAGCAAGAAGCAAGTCGCTGGGAAGAACCTAAAAAAGCAGTGGAGACTATATGATGTTGGTGTAATGTCTAATTGTCAGAAACCCAATTCAAGACTTAAGATTCAAGGTTTGTAATAGCGTTTGGATGATAAACAATATTATCAAATATCACAATAATTTTAACCAGTGACCACGTTAAGTGCATTGTCGGCCCACGCCTTTTTGTTTGTTTTGTATTTGTTTTTTGTCTTTATTTAATTGTTGACGTACAATTATTGCATAATATGGTAAACTAAACATCTAGTCCTTTGTAACAAAAAAAAGCACGGATCACAGCATTTAAGGATGGATCACACATTGTTAATATAAAATCAACTACCAACTACAGCTACAAATGCACTTAAAAACAAATGCGACTCAAAAGATTAGAATGTAGTCTGGCAAAGAATGCTGGGTACATGCAAATGGACAACTCTGCCTTATGTGGCCTTCTCCCGGGTAAAAAATGGATGAGCTTGTACAGAAGAAGGGTGTCACTGCGCCAGTTTGGCAGTATTTTGGTTTCTAATCAGATGAACACGGAGAACCATTAGATGTAAACAGTGTTAATTATATCATGAAGGGTCTACTGCCATTCAACACAGTCTAAAAGTCATCATTCAGTCATCAAGTCAAGGCAAGTGGGTTTTTATTGTCAATTCAATGATATACAGAGTACACAGTGAAACGAAACAATGTTCCTCCAGGACCATGGTGCAACACAGACACAGTGCATACAGAACACATGTGCAATACAGTACAAGTGCAGACATACAATACAACACAATACAGACAAAGAGTAATAAATAAATTAGGGGTAGTGTGCAAATTATGCAGTGTGCAATAAATATTGAATCCAGTGAGGTAGTATCAACGGACAACGATGCAAATATAAGTCATCCGTGAGAGATGAACTTGGATGGCAATAGTAAATTGCTTCAGACATAACCTACATCTGGGGATGACTAATTTAAATAAGAGGCAAAGATAGTACATGGAACGAGCTCTGGGTGTATGCTGATCGGTCGTGTGTACTTTTTCTCGCAGCTGGCAGAATAAGCCGGCATTGCTGAAAGCTCAACAAGAACTATAATTCCTGGAACATTGCCTCTATACTTTCAAATATATAATCAATATTTGTTCTACTTATTTGTTTACTTAAAACTGAAGCATTCAAGTAAAAATAATGCAAAAACAGTGGAAGAGTTTATAAACATTAAATTGTAATTTAATATGAATGTACTGTTACATTATATGTACATTTCATGTTATTTATTGTCATTTTCAAAGGTTTTAAGTTTAATCATTTTACTTTGTATGTTTAAACATCTTAAATTCAGAATCCATTTCATTTAAACTGTGAATTAATTGACTGCAATGTTTCTTATAGGAGTATACAGGGGTTTCTGGCAATGTCTTACATCTCTATACTTCTATAAGAAACATTGCAGTCACATAATCTGATAATGGGGGTCTGTCAGAATATGTGACTGCACACAATACATAATCTGCATAAAATGCCCATGCACATGTAAAGGATCTGAAAATAACATCAGTAAATTTATTGTGAATGCAATCAAAAAGTTAAATATTCATTATATAATAATAATCTAATAACTAGATTAGATAATATAATACAATTATAATTAATTATAATAATAATTAGATACTATAATAACCTTATCTGTTCTAAATAGTTCACTTTCGTTCATTATTTTTTTGTTTTTATGCAATTGCAATGTCCTATGATGCAGTTGAGCAGCTGCGGTTTCGCTCTTTTTGGTTCTTGCGGCTTTCCATACTCTTTCCATATATTAGCTTTGCAGTACTTAAAGCTGTTGTCTGTATGCATGTATGAGAGCAGAAAATTGTGAAAAGAGAGGGAACCACCCAGAGCTGCCTCAACATACTCTTTCAGATGCACGCACCCTATCCGTCACACACACAAATAAAAATGTCAGAAACTACCCACTGAGGTCACAGAATTCGACGAACACAGATTACTGTCCAACAGGTCCTCGGACTGTAGTGGGCTGCGGACTCGCAAGGTTTTTCATAATCATATTCCGCATGGAAGTTAGTTTGCATATTGGGAAATAAGTTATCGAGCTGTCTTCAATTGCAACCAATTTCAGCATGGTTTACAGAAGGCAGTCTTTTGAGAAACATCTGTGTTTTAAAGCAAAATCACCTCCAAGCTAGTGAGGACGAGCCAGGTCTAGCAACTAAATCTAACGACACAGACTGGCAGGGTGTTTGTGCTTGTGTTTTGTCTCCTAGCGCAGTTTGTTCACTGTTTTGCACATTAATATAGTCATATTAGGCAACAGGGCACAGTGAATATGTGAACTCTTAAGACCTGTTTTTGAGTGGTTTCCACAAAGTGAGTGACATACTAGATACATCGTCCAATAATTCTCATATTTGTGCATCCATATTCAAACCCAGAATATTGATACTGTATCTTTTTTTTCCTGTTGATCCAAATTCTCTGACCGTGTTAACTCTGTGACCTAAAATAACTGTCAAATAATGTTTTATTCCTCTCTTGCAGAACAGCAGTAATAAGCACTTTAGGTATAATGTTGGGTGAAGCTCATACTTCTTTGATTTATTTAATTTTGCTTGTTTTACTTGTCTTTTTCTTTCCATGAATACCTTGCTGTAGAGGGCGCTGTATGTGAATTACTTCCCTAATCTCTAAATCAACATTTTTCATGATTGTGTGGTCTAAGTGATAAGAACTGATAAGAAGCTTTGATTCAAAGCGCTTCTATTTAAACTGTACAGCACTGGTCAAGAGCATCTTCGTTTTTTTCCTGAAAAAGAAAATGTCAGTAAGTCATCTGTATTTATACATAATTCTTAAAGACTCATTCCGGTTGACTCATAAATAAAGCCCTTGTAAGCTGGGGATGGACCATCATATATGCTGTAAAGAGCAGTTCTGGGTTTTGTTATAGACATGGGGAAGATATGAATACCTCCTCTGTCCATGCTTGTAAAGACTCCGTTCCTCTTCAGATTTGAATTGCATCTGACTTTCTTTTTACTCAGGGTTGCGGTGGATTCAGAGCTTACCCGGAATCACTGGGTGCAAGGCAGGAATACCCCAATGGACAGGGCGTCAGTCGCAGGGTGTTCTTTCAGTTCCCTAACCTAAAATTTGTGAGAAGACCATTGGGGTGTAATTGGGGTGCATGCAGTTGTACTGAGAATACACCAATGTCCAAACCACAAGCACTAGTTTCTCCCGGAAACTGTTAGCTGTAAGCTGTTAACAAGTTGGCAAAAATGACATGTTAAGCCATGCCCAAGTGGGCTGATCGCTGAGTGCAAATGTCTTTTTTTTATTTTGGGACTGATGGGCTTAATATAGTCCAAAGCCTTGGGTATATGACTTTTAAAGCAGATTATAAAAAGACGATGTGTCTCACACTTCCTGTTTTGCTGAATTTTATGGCAAATGAAAATAAATGTCCACCGCACACTAAACAACTAGTGATCATGCACTACACAACTTCCACCTGTTGCGGAAATCGAACATAGCCCAAAATATGTGCCTTGCGTTACCTAGGAGATGCAGATTAAACGTGGACACGCAGCGTGCGGTGTCATTGTTTACGCCATCATTTGTGCTGACCCAAAACCCAAGAAGAAAAGTTTTAAAATAGGCAAATTTCACCATGGGTGGGAAGACTGGGTCAAAATTGTCTGTACAAACTGCAGAGGGAGTTGGAGGGGAGTTGCACAGCGTGTCTTGGAGGCTACCCTACGTATGAGGCAGTTGTTGGCTGCTTATACAAATTTCCGTTTCTCCTTAAATTGTGCAACAGTATTAGACATGTAGTGCTAGGATGTAGCTGCTGCATCATTTAAGGTGGACCGTGAACCTACTTTTGAAAGGTTTTATGAGATTTTTATAAAGTTTTGTAGCTAAATGTCTTGAAAAAAAACTTAAAAACATAACCCATGAGCATGTGTATATATGAGATGTGTATTTTACATTTTACTGCTTAACACGCAACAGCCTTTACCAACTAGGTGGGGGAGGTGTAACAGACTATCTTGTATGTGAAAGAACATACAATATAGCAATTCTAGTCTTCTAGCTTACGTAAAGGACTAAAGGTACTGAACTGAATATTTTGTTTTTGCCAGCCATACTGCTTCTGGTATAAAACCACACCTTAACATTTGTACCTCATTAAGCAATGAAGTAGACTGTCTCTGCTGAAACAATCTTTACAGTCAAAACTTTACCTCACAGTCATCTCAAGTACTGAAATGTGTGTGAATGCAGGGCACAGGTATGCTGCAGTGAGATGCTGGTGAAAGACATTTGTCTTTCCTCATTTTCTTCCTTTTTCTCTTTCTCTCTCATTCTGTTTCTTTTCATCCTCTTCTTTCTAATGCGTCTCATAGATAACTTTTTTTTTTACTAATGGAAAAGGTTTTATTTTAGGTTTTGTGTTTGCTTTATTCATGTGTTTTACAGCCCTTCATTGCTGTTTTCTAATTCTAAAAAGTCGGTGTCCCCAGAATAACCCTGTTTGGTGAGCATGGTGTCAGTAATGTGTTTCGTGTGAGCTGTGGCACTGTGTGGTTAAAACCCGGAGGTGTTGCAGACTTGCCCAGCTGTGTACACACACGTGGCTTCTACTCTTTGTTGCAGAATTAAACTACACACCCATGCTGCTCAAGAATATCCACTGGTCAGGCCTTATATATATATATATAGGCCCCCCCAACACACACACATTAAAGGTACCCTAGTGCTGCTCAGTAATGTCAGTGGCTCTATAAAGTCTACGGGTGACGTGTGTAATGTGTGCATTTACACTAGGGAGCATACACACTTAATTGTTTTTTATGATACCTTGAGAATGGGTCCTACATTTTTGAGGCAAGCACACTTTTCACTGAGTTTGACTGGATCCTGTATTGTTTGGCGCATCCTCTCCCCAACTTGACCAGAGAGCAAATCATGGTGTTGATGTACAGCTTTATCATCTGAGGCCTGGGCTGTCTGATGTTTTGTCAGAAGACGTTTTGTCAGGAGTCGAGACAGAATTTCACTTTTGTTTTTACTTAAGACCTGAAACACTTTCTCATGTCTAAAACCTGAAACTGAGGATGTTCTAAATTGTACTCCATACCGTATAGACCACTAATTTTGTATTGGCATGGTAGTTGCCCGCTGTACCCGCATTCAACCATCTCAAAAGCAGCAATTCTAGGGCAATTTTACTTACAATGAATCTGGTAATAATGTAGGGTGTAAATTCACCCAGCCGTTACCTTGGTAGCTCTTCAACAGTCACCAGGCACAAGCCTAGGTATTACCCATTTGTCTGGAACATACCTTAGAGACTACTCAGTAGTCAACTTACTGTTGCTGTGCTGTGTTAAATCAACATCAGAAAATCTATAGGAGGTGTAGCTTGAAATTCTTTGGACCAAACGGAAAGAAACTCAAAATGTATGCCGCAGGTCCAACGTTGCATTCTGATTTAGTACACATTTGGGATGTATCATGGTTCTCAAATATAACAACTTAATGTTAGCAAGAGACTAAGATTATTTTTTTCATGGATTCTCTGACTGTAATTCTGTCAGCCCTTTATGCTAATACATTTATGTCTAATGTATTTTACAATTATGATATCTGATTTGTCTGTTCTGTGTACATGCCAAATTGGACTCATTGGCCAATGTACATTAGAGCCACAGGGCGAGGCCTTGTAATAGTTTACTGATTACACTGATTTACAAGGTTTGTTGTTTACAATTTTTGGAGTTCCATGTGGACTTTTTGATGCTGATCACAGAAATTACATAAATTTTCACATCACGTATGGTTTCACGTACGCTATGTGACGATGCTTAATGAATATTGCCATACAAGAGGTACCTGATGCAGACATCATAAACACATATTTGTGTTCAGCTTGTTTAAAATCTAGTTATTTCACAAAAAACATTTAGGGGAAACAATGTTCCTAAAAAAATGTTTACCAGTGTTCATGATGTCATGCTCTGAAAACAGGTAGGGGGAAAAACAAGCTCACCGCAGTTGAGTTGAGATACATGCCAAATTTGATTGGAGGGAAGAGGAAGAAAACCGGTTTGTGATTTAAGGTTCAGTTAGCTGAAGATATGCTGTCCTTTCAACACCAGTCTATTCTCATCTAAACATTTATAAGTGGGCTTTCTTCTCAGCCAAAATTGAATTTGTTCTTTGATGAGCAGATTATCCTGCTAACTGAGTTTAGGCTAACAGTTTCTCTCTCCTAATTCAGAGGAGATTAACATTTGCGGTTGTTGTTGGATTGACAGTTTAATATTTATAAATGATGATTGTTTAATATTGGGCATGCCTACTTAGTTTATAATCATGTGAGCAAAGTGAAATTCTAGAGCTCTGCTCCTGCTTATGCGTAGCTTTTCAGTTGATCTACTTGTGGTGCTACCCCTCACACACAAACATCAAGTGCTCATAATAGATTCTTTGTTGTGGGAGCCAGATCATTGGCACAGTACTCTATTTTGTTTACTCTTAGTAACAGCCTTTACAGACTGCTGTGCTTCTATTGGTTTAAAACTGTGTAAAAGGAGTGCACTGACTGTAGCCAGTATTCCACAGATGTTTGAGGTGCCATTTCAGAGACTCACTGTCAATGGCTTTGTAGCATTTAAGGATGTGTAGGGATTTAAATGTGTGTCAGGCTCTAACTGTCTGTGCTTCTGTGTTTTAGGGGACCGTTTAGTGTGGTGCGCAGATGCATCAACAGGGACACAGGACAGCAGTTTGCTGTGAAGATTGTAGACGTGGCCAGCTTCACCTCCAGTCCTGGACTCAGCACAGAGGGTAAGGTTGCATGAAAGTAGACACAAACATGGGTGAACATTTACCTTTCAAACAACCACACACAGCTGGACCCCGTGGACCTGTACATTTCTTGCTGTAATTGCCTCTGTGCTACAGTTTAGTGTGTGTGTGTGTGTGTGTGTGTGTGTGTGTGTGTGTGTGTGTGTGTGTGTGTGTGCCTTTGTGTGCCTTTGTGTGCCACGGGTGTCCTGAGCATTGTCCTGCTGGGTTGGCACTGGTCTGAGTTTTGGCTGCAGCATGCTGCCATCTGTGAGAGTGTGTGTCTGACATGGCCAGGAGGAAACCGTAATGGAAACAAAGATGCCAGTAGGACAGAAATTAGTGACCACAGCTATGTGTGTGTGTGTGTGTGTGTGTGTGTGTGTATGTGTATGTATATATATATATATATATATATATATATATATATATATATATATATATATATATATATAATTTTTTTTTGCATTTCTGAATATCTTTGTTTTGTTCTATTGTCTGTGATGTGTTTGCCGCAGCATTAGTCACAAGCCATGTTCGTGTCCTTCAAATCTAAAACTAGTAAATATAAATAGATCACTTTGGACTCATGGTTATGTTTTGTGTGGTTAGTGGTGTTTGTGAGCTCTGCTGTATTCTAATAATCCCTCACAGGGGTATCCAGTTAGTGGTCTGCTTCCCCCACAAGGCACATTCATTTTACACGTTCTACAAGTGTGTTTCAGTCAGGTAAAGAAAATGCCAGATTGACAAATACAACACTGGCTTTTTAATGGATTGCTGCAGCCAAACACTGATGGGCTATTTACTCCCGCCAAAATGTCTTAAAAATACTAATTTGTCCTTTGTATTGTGTTATTTGTCTTTGTAATTATGCTGTCAAAATTATTAGTATTTGAAACAGATCAGATCAGCAGAGTAACATCCTCCAATATTACTTTGATGTCTTCTTTCTCAGACTGCAGTGTTAGTGCAGTGAGCCGGGCCATAGTAGATTTCCCAAGACTTTATTTGCCTGCTTTATTTGTCTGGAGAATGCTTATTGTCTGGAAGCAAAGACCTACATTTCTATCTGTAAAATGTGTAAAATGATTTTGAATATTGGATAAAACAACAGAGCTTATGTAATTGTGTATGTGTTTGAAAGAACTGGGAGATGAATGATCAGGGAGGTGGGTGACTAGATTATAAGATAGCAACACTATAGAACAGTAATCTGAAGAAATCTAACTAAACTAAATAAATCAGTCCAGAATGCCTCATGATCAAACATTTTACAAAAAAAAAATGATTTTACTTAAGTATTTATTGCCAGCACATCTAAACTCTGTGACCTGTATTAATTATACAAAACAAAGGATCGGTATTAGCATTAAGAGGCTCTGATCGGATTGGGCAAAATAACCTGATCTGGACAACTCCAGTGCTAAGTGCTGTTTATGATGTGTTTGAATGACACAGCGCTGCATTTCATTCTGCATTTCATTGCCCAGGACTAGTTAGTGGTGATATCAGTAGTCTTCTTAATGTGCAGTAATATTTTGATGTGTTTAAATTAGTTTTGAGTAGAAGCCTTTGTATTCCAGTGCTGGAAAGACCTGTAATACCTCGGCTGAGGCCAAGACTTTGGGACACACTTTGTGTTTTGTCTTATGTTACTATGTGTATGAGATGAAGAGAGTCAGAGTGAGGGTTCTTGGGTCACTGTGCTTCAAAACTGTTTGTCTGCAAAGAGTTGATATCCAGAAGAAGCAATGAATGAGCAGGTGGTCCTAAAACTTTTGTCCATTTAGTGTAGTTTAGAATGATTGTACAAAGGTTAATTTTGCTTAAATAAAGATAAAGCAATAAAAAAGAAAATACTGGAAAATACGTAAATACTGGAAAGAAGACAGAGAGAGAATGAAAAGTGGGCCTGAGGTGTTTCCTCTTGTCTCAAAACCCCAGCGTGTGCCAACTGGGTCGCACAGGGGAACAGCGATTAGGGAAAGGAGGGGGGGTGATGATGCAAAGAGCTATGCTTGTTTCATTTTCTTTTTGAAATACTTTCTCATTAAATGACAAGTGGAGTAGTGTTAAATTATAACTTTTCCTCTCTCTAAGCTGGAACATGTTGGAACATACGTTCTCTATTTATCTGTAATAATGATATTGCTATGAAGATATTGTTGAAATAATTCAGCAAATTGTAACAGTGGTGTTTCTCATTGGCAGGTTGGCAGTGTGTCTATGTATTTATGCTTGATGTGGTGAGAGAAAAACCTTATGTTGCTGTCAAGTGTGGGATGCAGCAGTATGTGAATGGACACTGAGTGCATTTCTGCTCCCTCTTGTGTCCACTCGGGGTTTAACAGAGTGACGTCAGCCTGTCTGGCTGGAGCACAATAGGAGAGTATGAATGTGAATGATGAGGGATGTTGTGCAGTCTGGTGCTGTGTTTGGATATGAAGCCCACTCAGCAGAATACCCACACACTGTGCACTCAGCGATACTACAACATAAGCCCACAAGATCATTTCTCATTTTTAAATAACTAAGCAATCAGCACCATGGTAGCTGTAGGTGTAGTGTGTAAAATGCATGTTGAGCTCTTGATTAAAGGAATTCTCGAGAAAGGAAAAAATAAAATTGTCATGATGATAGTGATGATTGTTGTCCTTTTTTGTAGATCTGAAACGAGAGGCGAGTATCTGCCATATGCTGAAGCACCCTCACATTGTAGAGCTACTGGAAACCTACAGCTCAGATGGAATGCTCTACATGGTTTTTGAGTTGTAAGTGTGTGTGCATGGTGATATATTGTCTGTACTGGTATGCATGTCACGATTTTATTAATACATACTATTTGAACTGTGTTGATCGATTCAATGACAAAGATAATTGTTTTAACAGGATGGTTCAAAATAAAAGGTTGGTTCAAAAAGGTTTAAAAAGAAGATTAAAACAGTTAATGATCTCTTTGTAATAAAATAAATCCAAGGAAATCTAAAAGCAAGTTTTCTTTCTTATTGGGTGAATTTTGCTTATATGGACACTATATAAATAGGCATCATATGCACCATGAATAACTTGAACCTTGAATACTCATTTTCACTG
The DNA here is from genome assembly GCF_030463535.1 of Salminus brasiliensis. Taxonomy (NCBI): domain Eukaryota; kingdom Metazoa; phylum Chordata; class Actinopteri; order Characiformes; family Bryconidae; genus Salminus; species Salminus brasiliensis. Next base: position 11,150,750 of record NC_132884.1, on the reverse strand, counting down.
TGTTTCTCCCCTCTGTTGATTGAGTGCTCTTAAGATTGGGTTGCCCCTAAGTAAATGATCAAAAAAATCATAAAGCCAATGTGTTTTTTTTCAAACTAATCATACATCACACAAGTCATACGATGACACAAATTATGATATATATGATATATGATATGACATATATAAACCATCTTTTAATGGCAGTTATTTATTTAACTTTGCAGCCACGCCCTCAATAGTCACAATTCAACTGAGTCTGAGGAACTAAAATCTCTGTATATTAAATTGGGTGGAAAATAAAACAGATTTTTTCTCCAGTGAACCCAGAGAATGTCAAAGCTCCACCATAATATTAATACTTATTAGTATTATACATACTATTATTTTTATTATTATTATTATTATGTATTTGAAGACATTATATTAACTTTCATTACTACTTCTCTCTAACCCCTTTAGGGCTGTCAGCCTTGCACGAGGTATGGTTGTATGATATCTGTACATAAATGTGTAACTATGGCCTTTTCTCCGTAGTATGGATGGAGCAGATCTGTGTTTTGAGATTGTGAAGAGAGCGGATGCAGGTTTTGTCTACAGTGAGGCTGTGGCCAGGTATGCTCATTCTGTCATGCTTAAGGGACGTTTTTAATTCACTACATTTTTCTTTTCTCTCTGTTAAAACATGTTTAATCTTTTTCTCCCCATTGCAAGCCACTACATGCGTCAGATACTGGAGGCACTGCGCTATTGCCATGACAACAATGTTATTCACAGAGATGTAAAGGTAAGACTTGGCTTATATGAGTCTGTGATGCCTTCTAGAGCATTCTAGTGCAACTATGCATTTGACTGTCTGTCTAAAGTAAAGGCGCATCTGTGCAAATGCTCTTGATTAGTACTTTTTGTTAATAAAGAAAGTGATCTGTTAATTGCTGGAAGAATGTTCTCGGTGGCCATTCAGTTCATCAAGCAACTGTTGACTATGCAAGTGTTTTTGTTTGTGCAAACATTGGCAGGGTTTGTTTTTTGTTTAGTTTTTTTTGCAAAATAAGAAAACACATGGTTTTTATGGCTTTTTATTCCTTTTGAGATGACCTTGAGTTTTTCAGATGCGTATTAGTTTGTTTAGTGTCATAGCTGAACATCTGTTCATCTGGTGCAAATTGTTTTATTTTAGTAAGTTAATAATGTTATCACTTTTTCACTTAAAATGTTTTAGAATGTTGTTATAACGTAAAAAATGTAAAAATACATTTTCACAAATACAATGTCAAGCAGACAAAATTCACCAGTAGTTGCAGATTTTAAAATATGCTATCCAAAGTTCTCCCATACTAAGGGATATTTATTTGTTTTTCTACACCTTTCAGTTAAACATGACTCATTATACTCTCTGTAATGAAACGTAGGGTTGGTCAGTGTTAAGTTCTGACAATATCCACAATGTACTCATAAAAGCATATTGTGTATCATTGACACTGCAATTTAAAGCAGTAGACCACTTGATGTCACATGACCTCCATTGTTCTGTTGATTTTATATAACTGTTTAGAAAATAGGAAAAAAAAAAAAAAATCCTGAACTGGGTGTCAAATATAATTCTTACTGCCAAATTATAGTTCCCCATCAGATAATCTGTTGCAATGCAACAGTATGAACTGCGCGTCCTGTGCAGATTGCGACTCATTCTCCAGCTTCTCACAGACGTTGAGCAAATGAAACTTTATCACTATAGATTTTTCTTGTCAGTTTGTTACTTGTAATTGTGTATTATTAGCCTTACAGGTTAATCTAAGCTATAAAATCTGCCTTAGATATAGAAGATATTGTAGATATTGTAATAGATCGTAATTAACTTTTTGCTACTTTAAGCATGCTTTAGCGATCAGTTAGAGAGGCTAGGTCTTTGATTGCAAGATATGACATCATGGCCTTACTTTTGGGTTGGAGGGGGTGGAGTGAAGGTTGGTGATGAGCCCTATGCTCCCACGTGGTGTGGCCAGCACAGTGGTGGAGGCCTGCGATAGAGAGGTCCTGCGTAACTCTGTGGTGGAGCTGTTGACTATAACGGTGGGATTGGTTTGTGCCCGTAACACTCGGGCCATGGCTCTGACTGCAGCCTTGCGGACTGAGCCTGAGAGCATAAAGTACATGACTGGGTCCAGGCAGCTATTTAGGGCTGAGAAAAGCAGCATGACCTCGTTGGTTTGGTCCATGAGGTGCCGTGTCTTGCAGGACGTCTCGCTTAACTGGGACTGCACATAGAACCCCCTGAAGGAGTGGTAGGGCACAAAACAGATTGTGAACAGGAATAGTACTACAAAGGACTTCTTAGCCGTGCGGCTGTAGCGCATGGCGTTGGGCAGGTCCGGTTTGTCGCGAGATGCTCGCAGGAGACGCAAAGCAATTCGTCCATAAGAAACCACCAGCAGAACAAACACCAGCCAGAAGGCACCCACTAGAAGGAGATTAAAATAGGCCTTGCCACGGGCTCCTGTGCGTGCCTTATACTGAAAGCACTTTCCCTGCTCCTCATTGCCTTCAATCAGGGCGATCATGGGCACCACGGCCACCAGAGAGGCCATCCACAAAAATCCACAGGCCACCACGCTCCAGCTGCTACCCTTCAGCCAGCGGTGGCAGCAGGCTCCCCGCACTCCTTGTATCTTCACATAGCGGTCTACGCTGATGAAGCCCAGCAGTGTGATACTCACATACATGTTCATGTAGAAGAGGTTGCCCACCACCTTGCACATGTATGGTCCCAGTGGCCAGTAGTTGCCCAGTGCGTGGTAGAGGACACGAAAGGGCAGGCATGCCACCAGCACCAGATCAGCCAGGGCTACATTGATGAGGAAGACCCGGACAGAGTTGTGGCGTAAGTGCAGAAAGAGGAAGACCCAGAGGGCCAGAACGTTCCCTGCCAGGCCGAACAGGAAGATGAGGGAATATAGGACGGCAAAAGGCACACGCAGTGATTCCTCCTCCAGAGTACATGATTGGTTTGGTTGTAAGGCCGTAGGCAGGACAAAAGATGAATTTGACAGCACTCCTGTGTGGTTGATGGTGGTCATTGTGTGTGTTCTCTACCCCTTCTCGGAATTAGAATCTTTATATCTTCAACCCTGTAGAAGGAAAGTAAAGAAAAAATACATTTTCAATTTATAGATTTGGCAATCGAGAACTCCAGGCAAAAAAAAATAAAAAAATAAATACTCTCCCATAGCGAGTTCTCCTCCAAAAACCTGTGCAGATGACCATAAACTATACTAAGCATAAATCCTAGATTCCCAACAGCATACTGCTTGTTCACGTGCTTAATTTCTTCCCAACCATTTCATTATGTTTCTTCCAGTTTTTCATACTTCATTTGTATTGGCTCATTGAAAGATTACAAAATGTATACTGTTGAGCAAGGTTGGCAAGCACTTCATGTGAATCACTGTTTTATTAAGACCATTGTAGAATCAGACTTGATGTCTTTATAAAGGATCTGTACTGTAGTGTAGTAAGAAAGTACAAACCAGCAATTTTACAGTCATAGTGCTTTCTGTTTGCGTCTCCTGAAAACTGATGGTTTTACATGCCTTTTAATGTACATGTTTAAAGGTTTTGTGCTTATGTTCTTAATTTAAGCAATGTTTCTCACACCTGCAATATCAAAATAACACACAGACACAGAAATGCATAAAATGAACTGTGTTCAAAATTTTCTCATGCGTCACTTACCCTTCAAGGCAGAAACGGCTGTTGTAACTGTGCATGCATGCGTCACTTCAGTGTTTTTCCAGACAATTTTACTCTATATCGATTTATGTCCAAGTTGCCGTCTTTTTTGTCCCCTTATGGTACTGTGATTGAATCTATATGTGGCATATCTTCTGTCTTTCTTTTCCTCTTGAACTTCCTTTCTTCTGCTCCCTTGCTGCTGTCCTTACTTTTCTCTGTCTGCGTGTGTTGCTGCTTCGGCTCCCACTTAGGGGAAGGGGGAAATCTGCAGATGAAGACAAAACCATATGCACAAAAAATGTGACTTCAACAATGAGCAAAATAAACCCAGCTCATGATTCAAAGAAACATGATTTCTGTAGTCTAGTCCTATTAAATGAAGGCGAATAGTGAAAGTAAACAATAACAGGCTGATGAAGTAAGAAATATTGCACATGCATTAGTCACTCTTTCAGTCAAGCATACATTTGTTAATGCTAAAATGTGTGTGCCAATGTGTTCTTTAAATAGCTAAATGTCACTTGGAGCAAAGTTCAAACTATACTTTCATCTTGATGAATGGTAACTGTAACAATGAGTCATTTCTTCTGAAATAATGCAAATATTGAGTGGGAAATGTGATTAATGCCTGTACACAAGCAGCGGGTGAGAGTTTTTCTGTGAAAAAATGTTTGTGAAAAGTGTGTATTTTCTCTTTGGAGTTACCCTACTCTCACTAGCAAGTGTTTGTGCCGACTATGATGCACAAACAGTGGTAAATGTCATGTTTATTCTTGTAACTTCCTCTTTTATTGGATTCTTGTGAGAAAATATTGTTTATTTTAAGTTTCTGTAGGTGCTAATATAGCAAAGCGAACACAATGCAAATTATTTATTTATTAAGTCAGGTAAATCTTTTGATGTTTAATTTATTCAAGGCTAAGCATAAAGTTGCTTAGTTGATGTTCATTAAAAGGAAGGAGATTAGATACTTACAGAACCAAAAACATTTAATAATGCTTTCTCCTAAATGGAAACATTTATAAGAAATTACAATGTTTTTTTTTTTACTTTTTGTTAATTGATTTATAGGATGGGTTTGATCCATTTTTTTTGGTCCAGCTTAATTATTTTTGTCCTATTTGTTGCAGCCTCACTGTGTGCTCTTGGCATCAAAAGAGAACTCTGCTCCTGTTAAACTGGGTGGCTTTGGAGTGGCTATTCAACTGGGCGAGTCTGGCCTGGTGGCTGGAGGTTTGTGTGTGGGTGTGGGGGTGGGGGTGTGTGTGGTTTACTGTTAAGTTGAATATAATACTATGGTAACATGACTAAAATAGGGTATAATTGTACATAGTATTTTTTTAAATACTTGTGGACCCATAGTAACTTTTTATCTAATCATTATCACACACACTTACTAGTATGTTCTAGGTAATATGATCAAATCTGGACTGTAAAATAAAGACCCTATTTACACCTGGTCACTGGTCAGTGTCTCTATTGTATCCTGATACGATTTTAGCCACATACATTTGCACTTGGTAGTCAAATGCGTCTCCAGTTAGTCAGACTGGAATCTGATTGTTGTGTGGGCAGCAATATTTACTTGTTGCACATCAATTATAATTGGTGTTTTGGTTGTATATCCTGAAGTGAGCGATTGTATTTATATCATTTTAAATTTGTTTAAATGCATTTTATGTGCCTTGGCTTATCCAGATATTGTCCTGATCCGCAAGACACATTAAGTGACCAGGTTTTAACAGGGTCAAACTGGTTTAGTTTCCAAATCAATAAATTACACAGTATATAAAATCCTTTATATTTTAATTCAGTACTACAGTACAGTACATTTCCATTTTTGCCTCATACGTCTGTATTGTAAGTAAGCAGTACATTGTAACACACTAGGTACTTATTGTATAATAAAATAGGGTGGTGCTGGCTATGTCATGTTTATATATATATATATATATATATATATATATATATATATATATATATATATATATATATATATATATGGTAATTTAGACATTATGCATGTTTTTTTTTTCACCCTCCCTTTATATTCTATCCCTTTCTGTGTGGAAAGGTCGAGTGGGGACTCCTCACTTCATGGCGCCTGAAGTGGTGAAGAGGGAGCCGTATGGTAAGCCTGTGGATGTATGGGGCTGTGGAGTTATTCTCTTCATCTTGCTCAGTGGCTGCTTGCCCTTCTATGGCACCAAGGAGCGCCTCTTTGAGGGGATAATTAAAGGGAAATACAAGGTAGTAGTTTATTTACAAAATGCTTTTAAGAATGCATATATAATCAGTGAGAGGAGCCATGTGATTGTGCCTCTGCAGTTGTCTCAAAGACTGGTTTGTGTGTGTGTACTATCAGATGAACCCTAGACAATGGAGCCACATTTCTGAGAGTGCTAAGGACTTGGTGCGCCGCATGCTAATGTTGGACCCTGCTGAGAGAATCACTGTCTACGAGGCCCTCAACCACCCCTGGCTAAAAGTAAAATGAAATACATAGACACACACACTCTCAATCCCACCTGACTAAAATAACCTGTAAATGCAGCAGTATAATAATATGCATTATATATGTGTGTACTTGTAACATTTGTACCTTTTTTCCGACTCAAACTAAAAATTAACGTCTATGCATGCAGTATATGTCTTTGCTTTTCTTATTTAAGATTTGTGCAGTCTCTTATTTATACAGACTGAACAGATTCTATTTTTGTTATTACTGTGAAGGAGAGGGACCGCTATGCCTACAAGATCCACCTACCTGAAACTGTGGAACAGCTGAGGAAGTTTAACGCCAGGAGGAAGCTGAAGGTTCAACATTTAACAGTATTACACAGCACAACATTTTCACATTTTCTATACCATATCAGATCACAGACCACTTGATTTTAGCCACCCAGTTAGTGAATTTAAAAATTAAGAACTTTTAGAGTAGCCATTCGAATATCAACAATGGTTGACTTTTGGTATCTTAAAGAAAACCCAGCCGGGCATGTTGACAGTACACAACTGTCTATATGTAAATGTAATAGCCACAATAAAAGCAGGTTGTGGTTGTATAATCTCACATCTCACAATTGTCAAAGCATGCATCTGTTGAAACCTGAAGGGATGAGCATGTTTTTGTGCTGTTAGCTTAGCGGTATACCAGTAGTGGAAATGTCGGATGTCTGGTTTAGTGGTGCCGTTTTTCTAATAATAATTTGTAAATATGCATAGAAAAATCATACAGAAATCCTCTACAGTGATAAATGCATTACTGTGCATTTAATGTGTAAAAAGATTGGATGTAGTTTTAAGGATGTGACAGATTTTACTGTTATTTTGTGATCTGCTTTACCCTGTTTCTTAAAAAATATGGTTAAATTATTCCTCCTTCTTTTTATTAATAATAATAATAATAATAATAATAATAATCAAATATTTTAGTAATCACCTTAGTAGCTCCACCAGTAGATCACCAATACAATGCCATTTCTTTCTTTCTTTTTCTTTTTCTTTTTTTTTTTTTTTTTGTAGGGTGCAGTACTGGCTGCTGTCTCCAGCCACAAATTTAATTCATTTTATGGGGACCCCCCGGAGGAGCTGCATGATTTTACAGAGGACCCTACGTCCTCAGGTAGGGTCTTCTGCCTTCTGTTACTGCTAATCTTGGTCTTCAGCTTCTTTTCATAGTTAGTGGTGTGTCTTATTTAGCAGTACTGCAAATATTATTTTTCTTTTAGATAGTTTATTGATGTTGCACAAACCATTTAAAGTGTAATGCCTCTTGAATATAGATATTGTTTTTGCTTTATTGTCTTTATTGTCTAATATTATCTATAAGGTCTTGGCCACACTTTTCCACTCTTCTCCACTTACTTTTTAGTGCTTAAGAAATAGAAACTACATAATTATCTTTGCCAAAGGGTTATGTGAACCAGCAACAAGGAGAAGTTTGCCACATGTTGTGAAAGTGCTGCCACTTCCCTGTCTCAAAGACCAACTTTCACATCCTACTCCTTCCAAGTAGCAGACAGGAAAGCTAGACAGATGCTACTGCTTTACCCTGTGGCAGCTAGTGCTGGATGGTATTGCTAAAATTTAACATCAGTTATTTATGAATGATTATGATTCAAATAGGCCACAGACCTTTTCAGATAAATTTGAAGTTTGACATCTTGGAAAATGGATACATTGTAAACCCACAGATGTTTAGAAACAGTGCCAATAGTACCTTCTGGCAAGAAAACTGTTCAACCCTTGAATTATTTAAGAGGTCTGAAATTGATTGCTGTTAACTGGAATGTGTCCATTTACTTGTATAATGTCTGCTGCTGTACAACAGAGAACAAGATATGTTAAGTCACAATTCTATATACTTGGCATAAAATAAAAATGAAACACTTTAGAATGGCTAATTTGAGCAGAAATTATTATTTAAATTATTAGGTTTTCTTAAATTGCTGATGTCATTGGGCTGTAGTACTTAGTAGCATAGTGTGGCATAGAAGATGCAGAAATTCATCTAAAAACCTATGTTTTTTTACTGAGGTACATGAATTCTGATGGTTTTTTATATTTGTGGACATCAACATAATGTATTAAACAAAACAACAACACAAAACTGTATTTATTGGCAAGTTACTTTTGTGGCCATAAGTGAGCCGCGCATATGGGGAACACGTAGGGTTATGTGGGTGGTCTAGGGCTTATTTCTGTTGTGAAAGTGTGCGTGTGTATGTGTGTACTCACAGTCTTCTGTTTTTTAACAGAAAAAGATTTTTTAATGATTGTGATCAAATCTCTACAAAGATGATTTACATTTTTTTGCAATTATTAAACAATTGTTTACAACTTCCTTCAAGTCAGTATTTAGGAGAGGTACCTTTAACAGTAGTCACAGTCCTGAGTCTGTGTGTCCTAAGACTTTAACATTGTATTGATGTTATTCCTGTGTAGCTTTAGCATTATGCTTGGGCTTGTTGTATTGCTTGAAAATAAATGTTCTCCCAAGTTCATTGCAGACTGCAATGGTTTTCATCCGGATTGCCCTGTAATTTGCTGCATTTATTTTTTCTTTTCTTTTTAATCATGTTTCTCTGCCTGCTGCAGAGAAACAATTATTCCTTTTTTTCCTCACCTTTTATGCTTTTGGGTAGGGATGGTGTGTTTGTGATGGTGTGTGATTCTGTTACTCCCATCACCAGTCCCTTGACTTCCCTGTCTTAGACACGTTGCTATCATTAGTACTCATGTCAGTTAGTTAACAGCAGCTGCACTGAGCTGTCTTAATACAAGCTGTCTCAGACCAGCTGCCCACTCTCGTGCTGCTGCAATTAGCACTCCGACATGATCGCCTAACTATTTGATACTATTATTATTACCATCATTACTTTGATTATTCTTACAATTTCTACTATATTATATTAGTTATATTATGTTATGATTATATCAGCACACAGGAGCAGAAGAACAGTCTTATGTGGTGTTTTTTATTAATAATGTAAAATTGTATCAATTTGATCAATAATATAAAGTGGTTTTGACCAGAGGAGGATTGGTGCCCCTTGTGAGTCTTATTTCTTCCCAAGGTTTTTTCCTCTAGCTCGGAGGAAGTTTTCCCTTGCCGCTGTCTCCTTTGCCTTGCTGACTGGGGTCTTTATGTTTTGTTTTATCCTTCTACTGGATTCCTAGATGGGTGCTTTGACACCACAGCAGTTTTACACTATGCAAACATACAATTTACAAATACATTTGATTTGGCTATTTCATTGTGTGTTTGGAGATGGTCAAGGGAATAAATAATTATGCATTCAGTTATTTTGTGTTACCAGTGATGGTAATAAATGTGAATCTCTCTCTCTCTCTCTCTCTCTCTCTCTCTCTCTCTCTCTCTCTCTCTCTCTCTCTCTCTCTCCCTCTCTCTCTCTTTCTTTTTTGTTTTTGTGGGTGTGTTTCACTCTACTCTCTTGTGTCCAAACTCACTGAATATTATTTATTCTAATGCTGCCTTCCCTGTAGGATTGCTTGCTGCAGAAAGTAGGTATCCCACAGAGTCTGATACCAGTGTATCTGTCCTCTGTTGTTGTGTTTTTATTTATTTATTGGTTGGTTGTTTGTTTGTTTGTTTTTATATATATTTATTTTATACTTTTATTATTTCTGTTTATATGAGCTTTTACCTGTCTCCATTTGAGCTGTTATTCTATCCTGGCATGTCTGGACTGGGGCCTGGCACCTAACCTAACTGCATGTGATCAGCTTCAAACATAAAGATATAAAATTTTATTTTTTGTAATGAATCAACAACAAGTAGGACACAATGGTGAAGTGGAACAAAATTTATTGGATATTTTCAACTTTTTTTTAGAAATAAAAAATGGGGGTATATATTTTTCGACCCCTTTACTTTCAGTGCAGCAAACTCACTCCAGAAGTTCAGTGAGGATCTATGAATGATCCAATGTTGACCTAAATGACTGATGATGATAAATAGAATCCACCTGTGTGTAATCAAGTCTCCGTATAAATGCACCTGCTCTGTGATAGTCTTAGAGTTCACGTCATGAAGACCAAGGAACACATCAGGCAGGTCCGAGATACTGTTGTGGAGAAGTTTAAAGCCGGATTTGGATACAAAAAGATTTCCCAAGCATCTCAAGGAGCACTGTGCAAGCGATCATATTGAAATGGAAGGAGTATCAGACCACTGCAAATCTACCAAGGCCCGGCCATCCCTCTAAACTTTCAGCTTAAACAAGGAGAAGACTGATCAGAGATGCAGCCAAGAGGCCCATGATCACTCTGGATGAACTGCAGAGATCTACGGCTGAGGTGGGAGACTCTGTCCTCTTGTCTGTAGGACAACAATCAGTCGTACACTGCACAAATCTGGCCTTTATGGAAGAGTGGCAAGAAGAAAGCCATTTCTCAAAGATATCCATAAAAAGTCTCGTTTAAAGTTTGCCACAAGCCACCTGGGAGACACACCAAACGTGGAAGAAGGTGCTCTGGTCAGATGAAACCAAAATCGAACTTTTTGGCCATAATGCAAAACGTTATGTTTGGCGTAAAAGCAACACAGCTCATCACCCTGAACACACCATCCCCACTGTCAAACATGGTGGTGGCAGCAGCATCATGAGACTGGGATGGAGATTTATCTTCCAACAAGACAATGATCCAAAACATAAAGCAAAATCTACAATGGAATGGTTCCTCAAATAAATGTATCCAGGTGTTAGAATGGCCAAGTCAAAGTCAAGACCTGAATCCAATCGAGAATCTGTGAAAAGAGCTGAAAACTGCTGTTCACAAACGCTCTCCATCCAACCTCACTGAACTCGAGCTGTTTTGCAAGGAAGAATGGGCAAAAATTTCAGTCTCTCGATGTGCAAAACTGATAGAGACATACCTGCAGCTGTAATCGAAGCAAAAGGTGGCGCTACAAAGTATTAACGCAAGTGGGCCGAATAATATTGCACGCCCCACTTTTCAGTTTTTTATTTCTTAAAAAAGTTTAAAATATCCAATATATTTCGTTCCACTTCACGATTGTGTCCCACTTGTTGATTCTTCACAAAAAATTACAATTTCATATCTTTATGTTTGAAACCTGAAATTTGGCAAAAGGTTAAAAAAAAGTGGGGGCCGAATACTTTTGCAAGGCACTGTATTTGATAGCTGTCTGTACTTGTGCTTTGACCTTTCAGTGTGCTGTTTATTGAACTAAATGACCGATCAGATTGTGCATGGGTATCTCTTGTTTACCTTTCGAGCTACCAGTATTTAAATGTTGAAATCACTGTGTATTTACGAAAAGGTGTACGGGCAAATCTCTACAGGCCAAGTGTGAATTGTAATGGACTAGTAGAATGTGACTGTTTTGCTACATTGCTGTTAATGTGCAATTAATTCATGTGTTACTCCAAAACTCACTTTTCTGTGAGTGTGTTTTCAAGTATGCTTTGATAAGAACGTGACTGAAAACGCAGAGATATTGCAGCTGTAAATACTAGATCAGGGTCAACAACTGGTAGCACCCTCTAGTGGTTTGCCGGTCTATTCTAGGGTAGAGGCCAGATTTCATAGTGGATTGGATTGAACAGGAAAAACACCTTTCTTAAAAGATATAATTATAATTCTATCGACTGAGAAGCAACATTCTCATCAGCATCCAGCATGTGTGTGTGTGTGTGTGTGTGTGTACACTGCTCCAAAAAAAAAGGGAACACTCAAATAACATATCCTAGATCTGAATGAATGAAATATTCTCATTGACCCCTTTGTTCTTTACAAAGTTGAATGTGCTGACAACAAAATCACACACAAACCATCAATGGAAATCAAATTTATTAACCAATAAAGGCCTGGATTTGGAGTCACACACAAAATTTAAATGGAAAAACACACTACAGGCTGATGCAACATTGATGTAATGTCCTTAAAACAAGTCAAAATGAGGCTCAGTATTGTGTGTGGCCTCCACGTGCCTGTATGACCTCCCTACAATGCCTGGGCATGCTCCTGATGAGGTGGTGGATGGTCTACTGAGGGATCTCCTCCCAGACCTGGACTAAAGCCAACTCCTGCAACAGGTGGTGCAACAGGACGTTTGTGGATGGAGCGAGACATGATGTCCCAGATGTGCTCAATCGGATTCAGGTCTGGGGAACGGGCGGGCCAGTCCATAGCTTCAATGCCTTCATCTTGCAGGAACTGCTGACACACTCTAGCCACATGAGGTCTAGCATTGTCCTTCATTAGGAGGAACCCAGGGCCAACCGCACCAGCATATGGTTTCACAAGGGGTCTTAGGATCTCATCTCGGTACCTAATGGCAGTCAGGCTACCGCGAGCACATGTAGGCCCTCCAAAGAAATGCCACCCCACACCACTACTGACCCACTGCCAAACCGGTTATGCTGAAGGGTGTTGCAGGCAGCAGATCGCTCTCCACGGCGTCTCCAGACTCAGTCACGTCTGTCACGTGCTCAGTGTGAACCTGCTTTCATCTGTGAAGAGCACAGGGCGCCAGTGGCGAATTTGCCAATCCTGGTGTTCTCTGTCAAATGCCAAGCGTTCTGCACAATGTTGGGCTGTGAGCACAATCCTATCCTATCTGTGGACGTCGGGCCCTCATACCATCCTCATGGAGTCGGTTTCTAACCGTTTGCGCAGACACATGCACATTTGTGGCCTGCTGGAGGTCATTTTGCAGGGCTGTGGTAGTGCTCCTCCTGTTCCTCCTTGCACAAAGGCAGGTTGAGTTGTTGCCCTCCTACGGCCTCCTCCACGTCTCCTGGTGTACTGGCCTGTCTCCTGGTAGTGCCTCCAGCCTCTGGACACTATGCTGACAGACACAGCAAATCTTCTTGCCACAGCTCGCATTGATGTGCCATCCTGGATGAGCTGCACTACCTGAGCCACTTGTGTGGGTTGTAGAGTCCGTCTCATGCTACCACGAGTGTGAAAGCACCACCAACATTCAAAAGAGATTAAAACATCAGCCAGAAAGCATAGGTACTGAAAAATGGTCCATGGTCCCCACCTGCAGAACCACTCCTTTATTGAGTGTGTCATGCTAATTGCCAATAATTTTCACCTGTTGTCTATTCCATTTGCACAACAGCATGTGAAATTGATTGTCAATTAGTGTTGCTTCCTAAGTGGACAGTTTGATTTTACAGAAGTTTGATATACTTGGAGTTATATTGTGTTCTTTAAGTGTTCCCTTTATTTTTTTTTAACTGTGTGTGTATGTATGTATGTATGTATGTATGTATATATGTGTGTATATATATATATATATATATATATATATATATATATATATATATATTGTGTGTGTGTTTTTAAGTGCATGCCTTGGTATGTTGCACCAGGGCTACAGCTTCATGCTAGTTTTGGGATTTCTTTAATCATCCTTTCATTAACTAATCTAAGTTAGTCTGAATGCACATCCCTATTAACAGAGCACATTTATAATTTTCATAATTCTTGTTACCTACTGTATTTAATTCCTGTATTAACGCCTAAAGTAATCACCATTAGAAATCATGTCGGTCATGCATTGCCAGTCAGGTATAGTGTTTCATTTAAACTTGATCTGTTCATACTAACCTATTGTGGTAACTTTAACTTCTCTGTATTTTTGTATGCGTGGTGTCTTTGTTCCCCTGCATGTAAACTGTGCTACATGACCACTTAATGCATCTGTTTATTGCATTCTCAAGTGTGTGTTTTTTGTATTTGCCCACTTTGTGTAATTGTGTGAAATATTGTGTGGAAAATGTTTGGTTCTATTGAAGGCATGTTTTAGTGCTCTGGCCTTAATGTTTGTGTGAATATGTGTCTATGTGTGTGTTTATAGGAGCTGTGTCTCAGGTGCTGGATAGTCTAGAGGAGATTCATGCGCTGACTGACTGCAGTGAGAAAGATTTGGACTTCCTGCACAGTGTCTTCCAGGACCAGCATTTACACACGCTGCTGGATGTAAGGGCATATATTCATACATAACTACAGAGTGCAAATCAAAAAAATGTTCAGCGTTCACTTTCAGTTTGCATTTCACACCCCCCCCCTTCTTAGACCCCCCCTTCTTACACTCTCACCCTTTATGCATGCAACATGTAATGAGCATATCATGGCTGCTTCCTGTGAATTTGTTCATCCACTTACAGGTTAAGATTGTTTAAAAGTGCTATGGCTAAAAGGAAGTGAATGCTTGGAACATTAGCAGCAAATGCAGGTTAACTGCGGGAGCCTAGACCAGTGCACAAGCTCTTTAAGGAGGAATGTGTCTTTCTTACCATAAAGAGACCACTTCTGTCAGCAAGCTCAATCCCTTCACCATATTTACTGACGGTGGAAACTAATGTTTTGCTTATTTACGATTATGCATTTTTACGTAATTATTTGCTTAAATGTGCGCCTAAATAATTGTTCCCCTTTACAAAGCGGTGTATTTTGGTATAGCTTTTTAGTGCATTGTTTCTATTTATTTATTTATTCACTTTTAACATTTATAATGTTCATATACATAAATGTGTGCATGTGCGTGTATCTTGACCTTAAGTCCCATGTCACTACAGGCACATTTTCAGCCCAGATTTTTTTTAACTTTGAGTCTCAAATAAGTTAGCTTGCATTCTTTAGCAAATTTAGTGCCAACTAAAAAAAAAAACTTCAAGTTTTTGGTAGCAATCTTAAGAGCTGATTTTATTTTATGTATAAGATGAATAATTATTGATAGCTAGTCAAATTTGCACACTAGTATGAAATAAGAAATTACATTTCACATTTTTCATGTCTGTACAATTTCTCACATTTTGTCTTTGCGAACGGAGAATCTGACTCTTGAAGGTAACAAAAGACCCTTGCTATCCGCTGTCTAGACATCACGGAGTATGTATAGTTCTTGAAACGTAAGCGGTTGACTTACTAACATTTAGGTAGTGATCCAGAGGAAACCCCCAAGAGAAATTGTCATCATTTTTTAGGCATGAGACCATATGTCAGTGAATCACAGGATGTGTTCTCACAGAACATGATGACCTTGTGTGGTTTTAAATGTTACACAAATTACAGTAACATGCAAATCTAGATTAATATTTTGTCTAATATCTTACTTAATTATTGGGCATATGCCATTCAACACAACAGAGTTATATAAATGATGAAAATCAAGTTAAAACAAATGAAAATTCTACATTTCATAAGCAAAACACAAAACATTTTGTACTGTACACACAGTTTCTTATCGATCAACAGGCTTCAAATGATTGCCACAAGTAAGAAAGCAACTGTAAACATTAAAGCCCTTTTCACCCCAGCAGCTATAGCTCCCAAAGGTACTTATTTAAGCAGCTGCCAAATTTGCAGTGGAACCAAAACTGTTTCCGTTATTAAATTGGTGCCATTGTTAAAGTATAGCATATTATACGCTCGTCCTTACTTTATTGTCCAATTAAAGGTTCCTAGAGCGCCATCATTTAATGTCAGTTTCCAATCACTAATATGCCCTTGCATTAAAAGGTCTCCAGCCAGATGCCTCTCCACATTATTTCCACTTTGGGTTTCGTATCTCAATGCCACACCTTGTTCAGATCTCATTGTCTGCAAGTAAAAGAGTCATTGGTCTTCAGGTCAGGATCGAGTCACAAGTATTTTGTGAGTTGAGTGTAGTATTTTGTGTAAAATGGGTGATTTCTGAATTTTGTGTTTATGTTTCAGCTTTATGATAAGATCAACACAAGATCTTCACCACAGATCAGGAATCCTCCCAGTGACGCTGTTCAGAGAGCCAAAGAAGTACTGGAGACCATCTCCTGTTATCCAGAGAACATGGAGGCTAAAGAACTGAGGAGGATCCTCACACAGCCACACTTTATGGTGAGCTAGATAAATGATAACAGATAGACAGAATGTAATATACAAATGCACAGGTAAACACAGAATTCTTTAAAAACATAAAATTGCAAACCACTCAAAGCATACCATCATTAGAAGCAAATAGCACCATGGTAACATGGTAAAATTGCATAATCATTGCAAAAGTGAATTTGAATTTATGGTATATTTCATTAACTTTTGCATTTAGAGGAGTAATACACATATATGGAAATTATGCATTAATTCAACAGAAATCTTAGCTTTTACATTTGTGTGTTATGCTTGCACAAGGTAGTCTAGCTAATTCAGCAGTCATCTGCAGCAAAGCCATCAGACGCTTTATCATGTACAGTGGTGTTACCATGGCAGTGCAGATCATTAAGGGAGACGAGCAAGTTAGAAGGGAGGGAGGGCATGCAGGTGGAGGGGGTGACTTCCTTATCGAGGAGGAATGCAAGATCTGCAGGAGGAATTGAAAGAGGCAGTGGTGGAGCATTACTCAAGAGCAGCAAGTATCAGCACAGGAAAGGTTGTGTTGTGAAAGGGCTTATGGATGTTAAGTACAACACTGTGTTGTCTTTTTTTTTTTAAATATCAACTTTTGGTTGATTTGTAAAAGTTTTATTTAGTTTTTTTTGTTTATTTGTATTTAGTTTGTTTTTTAAGGTCAGTGTCTGATCAGTTTTGTCTGATGTCAGAGTTGTGTGTGGATGAGTGTTTTTGTGTGGGGAGCGGTTATCATATACATCTCTGCAACATTAATATTTTTTCAGTTGTATAGTGTCCAGATGGAAATGATTTTAAATAATATTAAATATAATTGTTTCATCAACCCTATTGAGTTGTAGGCAGTTTGCATACACGTGTTAATAGCAGTAAATCATAAACATGATATGGAATGTTGTTTCAATATAAAATCATTCAAGAGTTTGTTCAAGGTGTGTTGAAACACAGCATGCCCATTTAGAAGAATAACTCTAACTGTCTTAACTGAATGAGGTAATATTGATATTTGAGCACAAAATTGGTAATGATAGTCAAACTAGCCAAAATGTTTTTGTCTTAACATGATGGCTGTTACATGATTACTGACTAAGAAACAGAAGTCTTCTCTTTCTATTAAAATAGCACTTTCAGTTGTGCTGTGCAGATATCAGGTTGCTTTTGATATGCAGTCACTGGAGACTGTGTTATGAGTGGTAAATATTTGTGGCATCTCTGTTGCAGGCCTTGCTGCAGACACATGATGTGGTGGCTCATGAGGTGTACAGCGATGAGGCCCTGAGGGTCACACCCCCACCCACTTCCCCTTATCTGAACGGAGACTCGCCTGAGAGCGTCAATGGTGACATGGATTTGGAGAATGTTACTCGTGTCCGTCTGGTGCAGTTCCAGAAGAACACAGACGAGCCTATGGTACATATGTGCATGCACAATGCTTAATACCAAACAATTCAATGTTAAAACAAGAACAAAACAATACCACAGCAACAGAAACCACAACAAAAAAAACACTCATCATTATCAGATCACCGATGTCCAGTTTCTTTACATTGATCAAGCCTAGTCTTGGACTCTGGGGGTAACTAGAGAGCCCCACATTGTGGAAATACAGCTTGTTTCACATCAACACACCACAAAGCAGGATGTGTACTATTCCAAAGGTTAAGATAAGCTGCTTTGGCCATGTGATTTAATTTGATATTATTTTGGTTTACATTTGCTTCTCCTTAGGGTTTACTAAAAAATATATATGAAAAATATGTTTAATAACTAAACACGTTTATCTTTTTGTGTAATCTGTAGATCACCTGCTCAGTAAATGCACACACAGTCCTCCTGTGCCCAGATGCATTTTAAGTCTCTCTTTTGTCTCCAAAGCTATTCGGCCAATGGGTCCTGGGTTTTAGGGCTTGGTGCTCTCGTAGCTAATTACAACCATGCTTTGGGCTAAATTGCAGTATAAATATTGAAATTGTGCTTGCCTTAATCTGTGGGAAAGTGACTGCAGAGGTATAGTGGATTGTTTGTTTGTTTATTTATTTATACAATAACTTGTTTATTTATGTATTTTTAAACATCTTATTTAAATTAAAATTGTAATAAAGTCCTGAATGAGTATTAAAAGAAATGCAGTTCTGCTACATACATATACAAATTCTGTGCTTTCTTAAGTTTATTTACTCCATATGAATTTAGACAACTAGGCATCTTACAGCATAAAACATCTCTGTAAGTATCTAAAAATATATAAATGTTAGTCCTCTTTGATCTAGCCACCCTTTGTTTAAGTAACAGCTTCAATCCAGGGGCACTCAAATTCTAGCTGAAAATGATTCAAAAGACTTGGGAGATCATTTTATTAAAATGAACAAACTCTTGATTTTAAACTCAGTTTAAACATAACACAAAAATGTTCTCTCGTGTTCCTTTGCAGGGGATCACCCTAAAAATGAATGACTTGAACCACTGCATTGTAGCCCGGATTATGCACGGAGGGATGATTCACCGGCAAGGTAGTGCTAATTTAGGGCACTGGTCAGATTTATTGTGATGCACTTGATTTATTGTGCAAATGCAAATATTCAGTATTTGTATGTGTGTTTGTTTATTAATGTTTTGTGTACAGGAACACTGCACGTAGGAGATGAAATTCGTGAGATTAATGGCATTAGTGTAGCTAATCAGACAGTGGAGCAGCTTCAGAAGATGCTGGTGTGTGGGGATTTTTTTTACAATTATTTTTAGACTAGAGATTCTTAGACTTTTCTTTTATCAAAAGTTAACATTTAGATTGATCACTTTAACAAAGGAAATAAATATAAAGAACTTGTAACTTTTTTTTTCTAATCCAGAGAGAGATGCGTGGGAGTATCACCTTTAAGATTGTACCAAGTTACCGCAGTCAGTCCCTGTCGTGTGATGTAAGTGTTGCTGCTTTTTCCTGGACAGACCTGGTTTTCTGCTACACAACAATCTAAATGGAGGTTCACTAGTTAAAAGAAAATGTCTAGAGCTGTGCCCGAAACTACTCTATTCACTACATAGTGCACTTACTTTGGCGTTCCCGCCATTTTGTAGAGATCTACTAAAATGTAGTGCTGAGTTTTCAGTGCATTGTAACACTCCCATAATGCACAGTAACATATGGTGTATTATCAATGTACACCGAATACCATAATCTATTGTGTTTGGTTTAAAGATTCGAACACAGCTTTTCGGAGTACGACCGACTGTCATATTGTTTATGCAACACACTCTGCTGTTGCAAAGGGTCTAGTTTTAATCCCTTTTTGAGAAACCAGTGCCAAGTGTCACCCTCCACTGTAACCCTGTTCTTTCCTGCCACCTTATGGTCATATAGGGGATAGTCATTTTTGCAGCATGATTTTTAAGCAATTAACCTTGAACTGATTACATTTTCATGTTTCTCCCACACAGCCTATTGTCTCTTCTCTTTTGCATTTGTCACATTCAGCATTCTTGGTCCTCTTTCAGAAAGACTCGCCTGACCTGTCCAGACAATCACCTGCCAACGGGCATGCCAGTGTCACCAGCTCCATTCTGGTACAATTATTAAACAGTAGCTCTGTTTACATGCATATCAATTTAGAGATGTTTTAATATAACTTTTTAAACGTTTTTTTCTCTTGCTACTGATTTTCTTTATTAATCAATTGGGTTTCTCAAGACAAAAATAATCCTGATATACATTTGTGAGAATATTGCATTACAGTTTGACACTTTCGCCAATCATGTTATATTTGCTCATAATTTGCATGTGCAATGAAACCCATTTTGATTTTGCCCCAACAAATAGCAAGAATTCTAAATTCTTCTCAATTTTCAGGATCTGCCATCCACTATCCAACCCAAAGGACGACAGGTAAGCATCTTTAAAGCAGGCAGTTACATGGTTTGTTGGTTGCTATGTCACCGTTTCACCCAACAAGTGTCTCTACTCACTCTAACACATATACACCTACTCTTTTTGGTGCATTTAAAAATCTTATTAGCCAGTCATGTTGTGAAACACAGCAAGTCATGTAAACATTAAGTGGATCTATTGGTCCATATGTAATTTCAACCAACAAAATTCCCCAAAAAATTATCTCTGTGTTTCTGAGCACAGCATAATTGTTGGTGCCTGGTGGGCTGGCTTGTGTAAAACTGCAGATTTTCTGGGGTTTTTGGCACAGCAGTAGGGTTTACAGACATAATGTAATGGAGAAAAACATTCAGTGTGTGGCAGTACAAGTGTGGTGAGCAGAACAGCATCTCAAGAATGCACAACGCGTCAAACCTTAAAGCTGATTGGCTACAACAGCAGAAGACTCTTCTGTCTGCAGTGGGCATAGACTTACCAAAACTGGACAGATGAAGACTGGTCTGGTCTGATGATTCTCAGTTTCTACTGAGGCACACGCATAGTAGGATCAGAATTTGGCACCAACAACAGGAATCCATGGACCCAACCTGCCTTGAGTGAACAGTAAAGACTGTTAGAGGTGGTGTGACCTTGACTAACATCTTGTGGAATTAATGTGATGAAGAACTGAGACTTTTAGTTTTGCATTATTAGTATAGTTTTTCTAAAGACTGATTTATGCTTGTGCACCAAGTAACTCCGAGTCTGTGGTGTAGCCTGTGCAAGTGACGTACGTTGTTGTGAGCGTTTATACTTACGTGGATGCCAACATTAGTCTGATGAAGGGGCCACTGTGTTGACTCTTCTGGCATGTTACAAACAACGGTGACTGAAAAAGGAATTAATTATGTTGTTATAAGAGCAAAATAGCTTTTTTTTTTTAGTTTTATGCTTTTTTATGCTAATGGCATAACCAGCTGATTGGCCCATTTTGCTGAAAAATGGGACTTTATGCGTAACGACACCATGTTGAGTGTTTCGAGAACTCTCATTCATTTCTACCAGTGGCCGGTTTATAATGTCTCTTGATTCAACGCAAAGGCATAAATGGTGTGAGTGAGAGTGTGGAACAGTATGTTTCCAGAAATGTAGATATGTGTAATGATCATGTTCTGAAAGCTTACGATAACATGGTTGAGCTTAATAGCCTTCGAGTTGGTCTTCTCGAAGCACAGCAATGATGAGACCCCTACCCCAGTGTTCATACGGCCCTTTAAAGCGCTTGACTCCTCCTAAGTCCTATGAATGTCAGGTTTGGTATACTGCATGACGTATGTATGTGTGTGTTTGCGTGCGTGTGATGCTTTCGAACCCTTAGATCACCAGACCTGCAATCAAGGATAAAATGTCTATGAAGGTGAGTTTCCTAAGATCAGATCCTCTTAGGATCTTAGCGTAGCTCCTCTCCTCCCACCGACTCCCTGTTCCCCCTCCCTCTGTGACGTTACTGCGACAAATTGCACATTACTTTGTTGGTGTTGACCATTTTTTTGTTTTTGTTGCACTCGGTTGTAACTGAGCCGTTTCATATGGCTTTGCTTTTGTAGTTGTAGCTTCTAGCTGTAGCTTCTAGCCCACCTTAGTAAAGGTCCACTTGCCCATCCTGCTTACCTCCTTCTGGCACCTTGGTAGTATGGTC
Source organism: Salminus brasiliensis (assembly GCF_030463535.1). NCBI lineage: Eukaryota > Metazoa > Chordata > Actinopteri > Characiformes > Bryconidae > Salminus > Salminus brasiliensis. The sequence goes on along the minus strand of NC_132884.1, from coordinate 11,129,091 downwards.
TTCCTTGTGGTCTGTACGATACAGGCATGTGCCTTTGGGCTGGGGAAGTGCTGCTTGGGCAGAGGTTGTGCGTGCGTGTATGTGTGTTTGGTGTGTGGGTGACATGATGTCATGACTTTACCTCTGTTTCAGTTAAAGCGGCTATGGCCTATTTCTGTTGCAAACATGCAGCCCACTTTCACTTCACTTTGATGACAAGACAGTGATTCTGTTCTCTGTCTCTACTTTTACCTCCTTTTTTCCTCCTCTGTGTCTCCAGCTCCTTGCTCCTTATTGCTGTCAGCTCTCCTCCCTCCTGTCTAGCAGTTTGCAATGATCTGACCATTAAAATGTCATCACTTGTCCGCAGATATTTGTGCGAGCGCAGTTTGAGTACGACCCAGCCAAGGATGACCTCATCCCCTGCAAAGAAGCGGGCATTCGCTTCCGGGTTGGAGACATCATCCAAATTATCAGCAAGGATGACCACAACTGGTGGCAGGGCAAGCTGGAGAACACCAAAAATGGAACAGCTGGCCTCATTCCCTCTCCTGAGCTGCAAGAGTGGTGAGTGTTAGGTCTATAATATAGACATGCATTGTTTTATTTATATTCCCTTAAATTGGTTGTGCTGTGTTTACCTGTGAAAGTTAACCATAATTCAAAAGGAGACTTTAATTATGAACTAACCAAGTGGTGGGGGGAGGAGAGAGCCCTGGCGGAAGTGTTGGTGTAGTTGGCTGTAAATGGGATAAATAAAGGAGTTGCACTATAGCCTGTAAAGTTTGTCAGTTTTTTAGTAACATTGGTAGTAGAGGATGGTTAGTAACTGCCAATGATTGATGAAGGGAAACCATACGAAAGTTGAAAGAATGAAGTTGCTATTTGGACCAGAGTTACAGAACTGGAGAAAAGTAAGCAGGGGCTTTCTGTGGCTTTGGCGCTGTCAGGAGGAGCGAAGGATACGGCGATGGAAAGAGTGGTAGATGACTTGAATAAAGACACTGGCACAAGCAATTTACTTGCAAAACTCTGCAATTTGTTTCTCAAAGAAGAAACAGACTGAACGTACAAACATACTCAAGTTATTATGAGAGACAATAGTGCTTCTATGACGGACTATATCATCGATTTTGAACCAATCCCTTGGGCTGATATGGTCGCACATCAAAATGTGAAGTTTGTCGAAGCACATTTCACTGAGCCAAGGACTGTCCACAGAGGTGAGCAAGTCAAACTAACTGACGATTGTAAAACTAATGATTCTCTATATACGAACTACCGAAGCAGAAATCTTCATGACTGAGTGTTTTGGTTCAGTTACCGACACTGCATGCACACAAACTATATGTGGACAGGAATGGCTATGACGCTAAATGAAGTCAAAATGAGATGAAGCATCTGTTGCAGAAAGAAATACTCTGGACAATTCTCAACATTATGGACAATGATAAGAATAAGGCCTGCAATCTCGCTGTGACAACTAAACTCAACCAACTCAGAACTAACTCTAAACTCTAAAACTACCTCAGCTGAAAAACACAATCTTAATGAAGCTTCATAGACAGTTCAAACATGCTTCTGCTGACAGACTGCAGAGACTTCTGGTTAGCAATAAAGATACAGAATTATTATTGTTAATCAATGTGAAACTTGTCAGAGATAGAGTAGGATCAACCGAATGCCAGCAGTGGGACTACCTCTATGTGCAGTACAAAATAACATTTTTCGTACTTTTTTTTATAAGAAAGGGAGTTTTAGTCTATAATGGGCCATTCCACCGAATGGGTGCCATTGCTTGTTGTAACTCCATAAAAAATAATAATAATAATAATTTCAACTCTGAATCTAATAACATGTATTGGTCAATCTCAGCCAGCTTTCTAAGCCAAAGATTTACATTTGTCTCCGTCCAGTTATCAAAACTGAAATCATGTCAAATGGTTGACTGCATGTTCTAAAAAAAATCACTCTATATGCCTGTATGTTGTATTTTTCTAAAAGATGCATTTTGTTCTTTTCAAGAAGACCCAAACCTGAAGTTTTTCATCATGTAATTTATTAAACAAATGGATAAATGGACAAAACAGAATTGGGGAAAAAAAGTGGTTTATCTTTATTTTTGTAGAAAAGATAATCAAGTAACATGAATGAACATTGGGTTTCTAGGTTTGTTTCTTCAACAGAATCTGTAATTCTTAAATTTACTTCTAAAGATTATTTTGTTGCCTTTGATTATATGTTGCCTGAAACACACACATGCATCACATTAAATAACACATTGAAGTTAAAATGTACTGTTACATTATCTCTGACTTGATAAGCAGACTTTCATACTGCAATGCAATCATGTCCATTTCTTTTAGCTACTTTCTAAATACATTCTAACATTTGGTTACACAACTAAGGTTGCAAAATGTAAAGTTGGAAACTTTCCATGGGAGTTAACTGGAATAAACTAGAAAGTTACAGATTAGCCTTTAACAGGGACCTTATATGTAGCTGAATTCCTCCCTTGCACTGGTTATTTCTCCATCACATGCACAGATAATTTCTATAATCAGCCACAATATAGCCACAATATAGCCACAATATTGCATCCTGAGCCCACACACTGCATCCAGTCAAGTTTGGATCAGAATACTGGGCTATTTTTGATCAATGGCATTACACCTGGAAGTGCTTGGTTGTGGATCTGCAGCTTGCATAATGTTATGTATATGAACACATTATAGATCCAAGATTTGTATTTAAAAAATAAACATATATCATCTAAGAATTAACATTTAAATTAATTTAGGTAACAGGACAGAACAGTCATAGTTACAATATGATCAAATAAACAGAAAAGGAGGGAACTTCCAGGGTCCTCCCCTGGCCTTCAGAAGATCCAACTAATGCAACTTCCTGTGACTTTTGGAATGTTCAAATTTTTTTTTAGATGGGGTAATGTGTTATGGTAACAAGACTGAATGAAAACATAGGAACATTAACTAAATGTGTATTTTAACTTAAATATTATGGATTTATTATAAAAAATAGTTTTAAAGCATAGATGCGATTTTGAGTCAACAACAATGCAAAAAAATTACAGGATTTTAATAATTATATTTCATGGTAAAGTGTATAGTTGGAGAGCGGGGACAAGTAACAAATGCTATTTTTAAAGGGTTCTGAGTAGTTTTTTTATTAATGTTTTTAATTATATATATCTTATATTTGCAATTAGGTCAATGTATAAGACACTGCTTAATAATACAATTTATTTTACAATTATTTTTTGTGCACGTTTATACATGTAATTTCCTGGGTACAGAAATGGCACCGATTTGGCGGAATATATCTTATATAGACATGCATTGTTTTATTTGTATTCCCTCGTATTGATTGTGCTATATTTAGCTGTAAAAGTTAGTACTGTAATTTAAAAGTAATCTTTAAAGCTGAAAGAATAAAAACATTTATTTTTGGTTGTTGGGGTTATGGTTAGAGTATGCTTTCTGTCAAAACTTACATATCAACTCAATTTGAACACCAAACAGATCTTATATGGGACATATGTATAACTCTGTGTTTTGAAATAGTGTTAAAAACAGAGCTTGTGTCTGAGATATGTAGGGTGTATGTGTGTGATTTTGAGTGTGTTCTGTGTATCCCTTAGGCGAGTAGCCTGTATAGCAATGGAAAAAACAAAGCAGGAGCAGCAGGCCAGTTGTACCTGGTTTGGAAAAAAGAAGAAACAGTACAAAGACAAATACCTAGCTAAGCACAATGCAGGTAGGTCAAATTGAACAGAGCTGGGCTGTTGGGTTCATGATGACTTTCACCAAGTATACTTACTTAGACCTTCAATTAGTTCCTTAATCTCTCAGTTAACCTCAGGGTTTGTGTGTATGGACTTGTTATGTATAAATCTCACCAGTTTTAGTAATAGTTGTTCTCATCATTCCTACAGGTCTGGAAATAATTGATAGACCACCCACATTATCAGTTTCTCTGGTTTTGCTATTTATAGGCAATGTATTTAGGGTTGTGTTGTGTATGTTGTGTATTGTTTGATGAAATGCCTGGAATAAAATGATTGCCATACACGTAGGGATGCAAATTTAAGAAATTTAAAAAATAATTAAGTGGTCTCTTAATGGTTTCTAGAGCTGTATTTAAAGACACACACACAGGCCTTGGCGGCTAGGCCTGTCTTCGTGCCAGCTGTTGCTGTGGCGTTAATCCTCTGACCAGTCCATGCCCTACTTTCCACATTATCTGATTAGAGACACCATGGCCTACTGACCACACACACACACACACACACAAACAGCATCTACAGGCCTGATGTAACTCATCAGGTGTCACTATAATGTGCACTGCTTAGGCATGTGTTAATAAGAATAGTAGTCATGCATTAATACGAATTGGGAAAAGTGTTACTATGACTAAAACTGCATGGCTTTATTACCGATGTGTCTAACCTTTTCTGAGCATGCACTGTGCTCTACAGCAGTTGCAGTGTTGTATTGTGTCTTTGCACCTGCAACTACAGCAGCAGGCAGTGCAGTTGTAATGTTTTTTTTATTTTTTTAACCAATTTCAATGCCCCCACTGCCCCTTCCTCCCCTTGTCCGTTTTTCATGCTGTCTCCCCTAAATGGCCTCCTTGCATGTAAGTACAGCAGCTGACTAACACTGTCAGTTTGTTTTGCTCTTCATCTTTGTCGCATCTTTCATGTATTTTTAACCTAACAGTTCTTGAGTCATTTTAGACAACAGCCATTTGTGTAACTTAAATTATAACAAGGCAGTACTCCATGTTCTCCCCTTTTGTCCTGTTGTGTACTTGTGACCTGTATTTATGTTAATGTCTTGAGTTACTGTGCTGTTGAAATACCAGTACACCTTTTTTCATCTACCAGTAAAGTTTTGTGTTTCACAGCGCATATCCATATTCGGAATGTTGGAATATTGCCGGTACTTTATTTTTTATGTGTATACAATCATGGCCAAATACGTTGGCATCTCTGTTTTGTGTTTTTTGCATTTGTGGCAAGACAGGTGCTGTAAATATTGGAATCACATGTTCCAGTTTAAATGGAGAAAAGTTGACTCAAATCAGAAAGGGTTCAAGAAAAAGCACTGGGGAGTCTAGAACTAATTCCCATAGAACACCTGTTGAGAGATTTTAAAACAGCAGTTGGGAGAAAGTAGCCTTCAAATCTCATATACATTAAGCAGTTGGCAAAAGAAGAGTGGTCCAAAATTTTAGTAGAGAGGTGTAAGAAACGTATGGTTACAGAAAGCAGTTGATTTCAGTTATTGTTACCACAGCATAGCAATTACCATGCTATGCTGTGCAAAATAGTCAACACATTTGAGTGAACACAACCTTTTTTTCCACCTCCTTTCCCACTCTGCTCCAGTGTTTGACCAACTAGATCTTGTCACATATGAAGAGGTTGTGAAGTTGCCTGCTTTCAAGAGGAAAACGCTGGTGTTGTTAGGTATGTGGTGCTGAGCCATTTTCTGTTCATATTAGTGGCAGGCATCAGCTCTTCTCGACTGCTGCATCTTCAATTAAACCATGTCTCTTTCTGTAGGTGCCCATGGCGTTGGCAGGCGACACATCAAGAATACACTGATTGCTAAGCACCCAGACAGATTTGCATACCCGATTCCACGTAAGTTGCACACACCCATGCAAACACCATTAGTAAGTACTGTCCTTCATAGTACTGTAGATAAATGTTTTAAATGTTTTCCTAAATGGCCTAAATGTCAGCAATGAAAATCCATTTAGACAGTTTAAACTAGTATGAGTGCACCAATACAATGACTTCCAGTAACTACTTGGTCCCAATCCGATCCAGACCTATTTTAGTGGATAGGGTAGTGGTTATATTAGACTGGATCAGCTTTGAATTATTCACCTTCTGTTTGTACTTTATTGACTTTAACTTTGACCATAAATTAAACCCATTTACTCACTTTTTAATCACGAATGGATTTTCCTTAATATTTGCCATTATCCACAACCTGTAGCCATGCTAACAAAGTAGTCTAAATGTCTGCAGTGTGGAACTATTTTAAAGTAGAATATGAAACTCAAAGACTTATGTAGGGCTACAGCACAGAGTTATTTCCAAAATGGATTAGTTGGTCCATTTTGATTTTGATTAAACAGAACATGAAAATGAAGCGTTTTAGCCTGTTAATATCAAAATTAAAAATAGAATATATTTCCAAACAAAGCATCACATCTAAATCTTAAGTACAAATATAAAATAAACAGACTTCTCAACAGCATATGAACAACATATCTATAATCTAAGAGATATACATATCTTTATCTTAAATGTGCAGTTTCTTTTTTATATATATATGAGAGAGAGAGAGATTATATATATATGAATATTTATTTATTTATTTATAACAAAAAGAAAGAAACATTAGATCATATAGAGACGACAGTACAGATACATAAACTACTCTGAGTGTTCTGTGGTGTTTTTCTGTGTAATTTTGTGTATGATTGTGTATGGTTATGTGACTTTATATTTTATAGTAACCTACCTATTAGACAGTTTCCCTTTTTTAAAAGTAACTTCTGCGGTTTCACATATCTCTTATGTAGCAAAATTATGGTGAGGTCAGTTGATTCGGATTTGTACACCACTAATTTTAAATTGGATCTGTATTACCCAATGCTCAAAATAAAGACTTTTAAAAAAGTTGGATCGGGAAATCTCTACCTGAAACATTTTTAATTGTCTAAATATTGGGACCTTTTATTAATGGATTATTTTTCATTCATTACAGACACGACCAGACCCCCTAAGAAGGACGAGGAGAACGGCAAGAACTACTACTTTGTGTCTCATGATCAGATGATGCAGGACATCTCAAACAATGAGTACCTGGAGTATGGCAGCCATGAAGACGCTATGTATGGCACACGGCTGGAGACCATCCGCAAAATCCATGAGCAGGGCATGGTCTCTATCCTGGATGTAGAGCCGCAGGTACCAATAACATGCCTGCAATACGTATTTTCTGACCAGTATTTTTTTTGCTGTCTTGGTTAATAATTTGTTATTCACCAAATTTTGGCTTCTGATAGGCGCTGAAAGTTTTGCGGACAGCCGAATTTGCCCCCTACGTTGTTTTCATCGCTGCACCTACTATCACCCCTGGTATGAATGAGGTAGGTACTGTTTTCTCCAGCACACCTATGTGCGTTTGAATAAATATTAACTTGGTCTTTTTAATATAGGTTTCTCACACACCATGGCTAGTTCTTAGTTTAAGCTAGTTCCAGGCCTTGAAAGCACAGTTTTTGTCTTGCTTTGTCATACCTGTTAATTTTAGGGATGTACAGTGATATCAGAGCCATGTCTGTATTTGCAGATAGTTTTTTTTTGTGCATTGGCACATGTACATGAAGAATGCTAGACATCAGCATCGGCCCATGATTGCCATATCTATGTAATAGTAGGGCTGGCCCGAATACCATTTTTTGAGCTCCGGAAATTCAGCACTGATTGGTAGCAAATATTCAATCATTTGTGGGGGTTTTTTTGGGACAAACATTAAAAAGATTAAAAAGCGGAGTACAAAAAAAAAAAAAAACTACAGGGAATAGAAGGTAGTTAAAACATTTAAAGTTATACATAAAAGCAAAACCTTATGTAGAAACAAAACAGCAACTTTCATTATTTAACTATTAAAATAATTGCAAAACACATTCTGTAATCAATCAAAGCTTCAAAAGAAATCACTATAAATGATTATGCATACAGAGAAGGTTAAACAAATGCCAAACAAACTTAAAACACACCAACTGTAAGAAATTTAACAGTGGAACAGGAGTAGCATCTGGGGTAATAGCGGAGCACTCATTAAAAATGGACATTAACATGTTCACATTTTCTGGTAAAATTGAGCTTTGTATCTTGTGCTATGTAGCCAGCTTTGGAAAAAAATGAGCCCAGACTGGGCTGATGTGGCGAATACGCAAAGACAGGATTTAGTGGCACTTTTGGACTTTTGTTGTCTTTAGTTGTTGTTTCATATACTGCCATTAACGTGAACTGAAGTGTAATGTTAGTGAGGTGTAACGAAGGACGGCCTATTATCCAAATATCAAAACTAAAAAACGAATGTCTACAGAATGAGCAAATATTCGGGTCCAGCTCTGTTTAATAGACATGTTTTTTTTTTTATTGTTTTGTGTTTTTTTTTTTGTTTGTTTTTTTTTTTAAATCCACTTTTTTGCTGGATGTTGCATGCCTCAATTATTTTTGCATGTTTCTGTTTACTGATTTCTATGACATTTCCACCACACTCAGCTCCCCAGGTGGTGTAGAAAACTGTCTGTAAGTACTCAACATGTAGGGCATATATATTTAAGCATTTAACACTAAGGTGTGTCATTTCCTGTACGTGTCTGTGTAAGTGCTCCTAGTGCCCTTTCCGTAGTGGCTTGTGTATGTAATAATTAGACATTGGTAGACTTGATCTGTGCCATATTGAGTCTACCTTGTACTGTTTTTGTTCATTTTGCCAACCCTCAAACTCCCTTAAAGTCTCCAGTAATTATAGTAGTCTCCATTGCTAATGCTAATTGCAAACAAAAAACTTTAGAATCTTTACTGGTTAATTTGATTCTGGCTCACACATACTCCTCTTCTATCTCTCTCCCCGCTGTCCTTTTACCAGGATGAATCCCTGCAGAGGTTGCAGAAAGAATCTGAGGCACTGCAGAAATCTTACGCCCACTACTTTGACATGACCATTATCAACAATGAGATAGACGACACCATCCGGCTGCTGGAGGAAGCCATCGATCTGGTGTCCACCACCGCACAGTGGGTGCCTGTGTCGTGGGTCTACTAGCACCCCCTGCAGGCCACTGCCATTACCCCTACACTGACATGACACCCTCTTACCCCTCCAAAAAAAAAAAAAAGAAGAAGAAAAGCCACTGGTGTGTCTTTAACAGACTCTGTTAACACCTCTGGTTCAAGTTGTGACATCAAGACCCTCCTGTGGGACTGCAAAGGTGTAGTGTTGTATATATTGAAGCATATAAATATATAAATATGAATATAAAATAATTAATATGGTCCTGTACTTATAGCTAGGGGATTGATATTTTATACTTTCTTTTTGAATGAAAGAGACGGCGTCTCAGAGCAATGATGAGCACAGTAAGATGTTTGGGGGGGAGGGGGGGGCTCCACCCTGGGTGACTGAGCAGGTGCCCCTGCCCAGTTTTAACCCTTTTGGCTTGTGGTGCTTCAGACTGGGTAAGGAAATGACCCTTGTTCCCCAGCTATATCTGACCCTATCCAATCTAACCCAGTACAATCTCACATTCCTTGGGCATGGTCACAGTGTCATGTCCCTGGACAGATGATAAGCACAGTTGACTTGGCCACGCCACAATCTTCCTAGCCCTCTCTTTATTTATTAGAGTACCATCTGCACAGACTGAACAGAAAACAAGTTGGAAGCTCACTGACTTTAAACGGTTATTGTGGGTCTTTCACACTCAGTGTCCTCTCTCTTTCATTCCTGTTTGTTTACAGCTCTCAGTTTGCACAATGGACAATAGAGATGGGTGCTCTCTCTTTCTCTCTTCCGTCTCTCAGTTCCTCCTTATTTCTCTCCAAGTGAATCCTTTGGGGAAAAAATGGTTTGAGAGTGCAGTGTGTTTGGTGTTACCTGTGTCAAACTTTATCTACGGAAGACAACATTTAGGTCACTTGGAGGAACCAATAATGACGACAAAAAAAAACAAGAATATTGTACAAGGGAGGCAGGGAAAACGGACTGACACCTATGCACATCCCCCTCAACTCTGGGTGACCCTCTGAATGGACAGCTTTTTCTCATGCCCTGTGAAGTGATGTGTTTGTAAATTGTCTTCGAATTTGATTTGTTGTGTGGGTGGGGGGGAAGAGAATACTTATTACTGAATCCATCTTTTCAGAAACGTGTTGTCTTAAGAGTATTATTGTTTTATGTTTATCCCAAGAAGATGGAAACTGAGGGTATTTTATTGTGTGTAAATGTTTCAATGGTGCGTACCTTATGCGAGTGAAATGAAGAATTGGTGTGTGCATAAACATAAATGAACTCAGTTTGTGAAAACTCTTCATTTCATAATTTTCCTGTATACATTTCTCTGGAAAAGTTACTTCTCAGTATGATTTTTTTTTAAAATATATACATTTCCTTCAATGTGTTGAAAAAGTAAACAGCTTTTGAATTCACACAAAATAAGTTATTCTCTAACTATTATTTTTGCTCAATGAGGCGTCTGGAAGTTGGCTTGTAATTTCCCCTTTTGCCAGCAGATGGTGTCGCATTTTCTTGCCAATGTTCTGCAAACTGGAATGACTGGATATTAAGTCAGATACGTAGCTAGCTATTATTTTTTCCTGCGAGATGTAAAAATTATGATGGGGGACACGTAGGAGCCGAAAAGGCAAATAATGTGTTTGCTATAAAACTCTCTTTCTTCAAACTTTAGTCCATCTGGCTGTGTAGCAGCTAGTTAGCGCTATTACAGGAACTTGCAGCTTCTTCAGCTGCCGCACAGAAATAAATGTGCTTAAATACTTTATATTCTTGTTTACATTAGGTTTTACTTTCCATCTGATGAATAAAACAGACTGGACATAAAACCAGTTGTAAAGGCAAATAGTTTAAGAAACATTTGGACAACGAGTTGTTCTCACGCAGAGTATGGGCTGTTTAGCTAGAATGAACAGATCAATGTTTCGCCGAGATCATTTTCGAGTTTGTGTTTTTAGCTGTCACCGTCGCTTCGTGGTCAGTCTGAGGCAAAAAAGACAACGGTCATAAAGAGTCGTGAGGAACACTGTCTTGTGACCTAAACACAGAAGCCACTTTCAGTAGTTATAACGCCGTTACATTCAAAATTACACAAATAGAACAGCGGCGCTCGTTCACAGTGCTCCCTGTAACCAAAACAGTGGCGACTGCCAGTCTTTCACTGCTGGATCGACGAAATGCTCAGTAGCGAAAATATTTTAAGGTTGTGTTGGATGTCCTAAATAGGGGCACTGATGGGCGCTAACGTACATTCTTTTTGGCCTATTTAGCTGTCTATGCTTGTCCGAGCGTGATCTGCCGCCATATTGAGGAGTACTGCTGGTGACTGGCTGTTGGGACTGAATTGTCAGGCTCGGAGCGGTAGACTAGTGGCGTTAGGGGGGCTACCGGTGACGCAGGAAAAACACACAGAGAGGAGGCAAGAAATTCAAGGAAGCAGGAACACTTCAGTAGCCTATTGCTTCCCCGAATTTCGTATTAAATATACGGTATAAATGCCTTGGATTGTGTAAACTCGAAAGAAACTGGATTAGTGGTCATAAGGAAGTCGCATCTCATTTCTAGGTAAGTAACATTAGCATGCGCTGCAAATGAGCTCAGCATATATTTTGATGACTATCGGGCTGCGTTTGGTTTCTTTTTTAACGAGATGACGGCTCGTCTAAAAACACCGTGTCATGGGCTTTGGAGATTGGTTAAAAACCTTCCAGCTCCGAGTTCGGGCCGTGACAACAGTTCAACAACAGTTAGCTAATAGATGCAGAAGCCGGCTGTCGGTTGTATTTTGTTCAAGCAAAATGGCTGACAATGTTATTCGTAGACCAAGCCGTTCGTTACTCCGCGGACAAATTAAAATACGGCCGTGCTTTAAAAACAGATGTCAAGGTCATTTAAAGCTCTGTTGTGGGATGTCGAAATTGCAAGCATGTCAGATTTGAGGACAAATGCGTAGAGAATGCTAACGCAAACACGCTAGCAAGTTAGCCAGCTAGCGCTAACGCTGCTGTGGCCGGCGAACGAGTGCAGCGCCATTAATAAGGTGGAGTACAACCGAGAGCGCTAGCATGTTAGCCAGGAAGCTAACTAGGCCCGAATAGGACTACGCCTGGTCGCTAGCTAGCCGTGGGCCTTGATACAGTATTAGCATGTTTAGCAGGTTTTAAACTGTATAAATACATCTAGCTACATAGAATCCGTAAGTGCAGTGTGTTTGACATACTACACTGATATTAATGACGAGACTGCAACTGTCCATAAAATAAGCTAATGTACTAACCAGTTGTCTCGCTTTTATGCTCGGTGCTCGGGCCAAAATGACCAACTTGGCCAGACAGCTGTCTGGTAAATTGAAGCTTCCTAATACTGTTAAAATATGACACTATATGACTGTGTTTGTCCCCTTATGCACGCAGCAGCATCATACACACTTGTGTTACGCGTTTAGTAATAGCTGCTTATTCACTGAGCGTTAGCTATATAATAATATTAGCTATGTCTAGGAAAAATTATTATTTTGCTGTTGGCCGGACTGTAAACCGTCAAGAGCCGCAATTGTAACCAAGATGAGTGAGATCCGGTTATAGCAGTAGCTTACTCTTATCAAAATGATCATAAATAAAGTTACATTATTCTATTTGTTTGTTTTGATATGGGGATATGTGGAGTTTTAACTAGTTGCATTCCTGCTTTTTTTTATCAAGTCAGTCAATTTCACCTATTTCAGTAGACGAACCTTAGGAATAGACATTGTTGGTGCGCATCTGATTGAGAATACTTATTGGCAGAGTTACCTCTGCTGTGTAATCAGTGCTGATGTAAGTGTTTAATTAATTTTCATTTGTTTAATAAAAGTCCACACAACATTTTACACTCTTACATTTAAAACAATGGGACAACTCTAGAGCCTTTATGCATAACATGCATTGTTTTGTGAAGGCCCCTAGCTCTGATATACAAAACACCAGTCAGCTATCAGATCCAGTGAAAGGGGAATGCTCTGGGTTAAAGGGCTTCGGACTGTAGTGATTAGAAAAAGAAGTCAGTTCTGTTGAGTGTCTGAATGTGGATGATGCACACACGTATGTATATTACTTTCTTTGGTGGACTGGAATGACCTGTTGTCAACTTTCCATGCAGAACTAGCTGATGTATCTCTTCAAATATACAGACAGCCATCTACCTTCTGTTGACTTGGTGAATTTGGATGTGTGTGCTTTTTTCTTGAATGATTCATCATTTTGTTTGCTTGTTTGTTTTGTTTTTTTATTCCTGTTCTGATTTTGTTTTATAAAGATCATACTTAAGTGTTTTTGAGAATGGGCCTGTTGCCTGAGCAGCTCAAGTAAATGTTTGAGACAAACAACCTTAACAGGGGAACAAAGCAGGCCACCTGCATGACAGGATGTTGTTCTTATTTCACTTCCTGAAACCTGGCACAAAATATATTGCAGCGTAGGAAGTGTGCAGAGACCAGAAGACGAAGGCAATTTTGCCCCAAATATTTTTGCTCCATTTTAAATTTTCTCAATATGCTCAAGAATATTTTTGTTTCATCCTGTCTAATATAAGAATGCTTCCTTTGACACATTGGCATTACATGAGTGTATTAAATACAGTTTAATTCAGCAAGACTGAGAATGTTGGTTAGATGGCTGTTGTAGACTAACATTAAAACTCCACAATGTTGTTTTCATTGCTGTCCTGTTTTTCTCAGTTGGTCTAACGGGTGCAGCCAGATCTGACAGAAAGGCACATGCACAGAGCAGCTGTCTTTGGCAGAGTATCCAGTTTGAGATGACCAGTGAATTTAGTAAAAAAAAAACCTCTTTGGAATGTTCATGAAATGTGAACTGGTCTCAGTTTTGTTTACCTCCAGCCCCTTTTTGTTAATTATAATCAGTTGTTGGACAGATCATGTAAAAACCCACACAATATGTGTGGTAAAACATTTGGTAATTGACAAGGCTTTCAAAAGCAAAAAAAGTGTACACACGCATTATAATAATTTCAACTATAGGCATGAGTCTGCTCATTAGCACATAACTAAGCTCCATAACTATACTGTGTATTGTTATTGTTTTGTTTGCTAGCAGATGTTGCACTGATAAATAAGTGAATTGAGAAGCTCATTTCCTTCACCTAGTCATTCTCAAAATGAATTTTGAATTATTGAGCTCACTTAAAAGCTGTCTTTTTCCAGTATGGTGTTTGTGCTTATGCTGACCCTAAATAAGGTTTCACAAATACAATTCTGATAAGTTGTAGGAGGCCGCTTCAAAAAGGTTGTTTATTACCACTGTATTGATTCCTTAATTGCTAGCTAATGTTGTACTTCACTAATTAATTTGATGAAGTATTTAATTTAAGGGAGTGCTTATCAGCCTGCCTTACTCGTTGCTGTAGACCAGTTTTACTCTTCAAGCATATAGTTTGTATTTTGTAGTTGGATTTGAATCTTGTTGATGATAAACAAGATGAGCTCACCTGGCGTCATTCATGATGCTTGGTGTTAAGCTGCATGAACTGGACAAAACTTTGTGGTGTTTTTAGGTGTAGTGCAATAAAACATGTTGAACACATTGAATCTTGAAGTGAGAGATGCAGGGTTTTCATCAATTAAGCTCTAATTCCTTGAAGTGTATGGAGCATGATAGGTCTCGCTCACAGTGCATGCTCTTTACAGTGGAGGGATTTTAGACCTTTTTCTAAAATAATGTATTATTAGCTGGTTTCAATTAATTCCAGTTTATATTCGGTGGGGGTGTAACGGTACACGAGTCACGGTTCAGTTTGTACTTCACAATTCGGAATGAATTTGCTACAACAAGACAAACCAACAAACAAAAAATAAATTGGGGTGTCTTTCAGGGCTGCAAGATATTGGGGAGAAAAACATCATTGTAGCATAGTTTTTTTTTGTAATTATATATTACAATATAATTTGTTAAAAAAATAAAATAAAAAAGAAATATATATATATATATTTTTTAAAATAAAAAATAATAAAAATATAATAAAAAAAGAATATATATGTATTTATACAATTAAAATTATTAATATATAGTATTTTTTATTATAATACAAAATAAACCGCATTTGCACTTTGCAATAATGATACAAAGGTTATTTATTATGTAGCTCCTGTTTCATGCAATTTGAACAGACAATTGTGCAAGTTATAGTTTGCTCCATCTACTGCAGTATAGTTTTCCCTGAGGTAGTTATGCAGCCTGTAATTAATTCAGCAGTGAAGTGTAAATATTAGCATGCTGGATGTGTTTTCACACACATGTTTTTGATTTTCATTTATTTTAATATTTTCTCTAAATCAGAAAGAGAGAGAGATAAAATAAAAAGAGTAATACTGACTTTGGGAGTAACTCTCTTGATATAATTAC
Organism: Salminus brasiliensis; assembly: GCF_030463535.1. Taxonomy (NCBI): domain Eukaryota; kingdom Metazoa; phylum Chordata; class Actinopteri; order Characiformes; family Bryconidae; genus Salminus; species Salminus brasiliensis. Next base: position 11,113,862 of record NC_132884.1, on the reverse strand, counting down.
AGACAGATATAAGAAGAGGAGGAGGATTCAGTGGGGCTTGAGGAGAGGAGACAAACAAGACTACAGTTACCATACCAATACTCCCAAAGTACTACAGTTTCCACAATACCATGCAGATCCAGCAGCTTACAACTTAACATTTCCAGATGGAAACTGTGCGCTTATGAAATGAACGCATTTACCATAATAGCGTGTACTGAACCGCGAACCCCGTACCATGGCGGTTTTGTATGAATAGATCTACCGTTACACAAATGATACTTTGTTTTGTGCATCTTTATTGCGTTCCGTGTAGAAAAAAAGGGTGTCCCTAGTCTCTTCACTGCATCTAACTCTAACTGCACTTACCTAAGCTGGATTTTTTGTGGGAAGTCTGGGGGGGGGTGTCTTATTTCAGCTTGACAACATTACCATCTAAGCCCATTACTCTCCCAGCAAGGTGTCAACTGGTCTGTTTTTAAATATGAATGCTTACATGATTAAATAGGAAGTTTCATGATTGCACCTTCTTTGTGTCTCACTCAACCAAGCCTTTTTGGATGTGTAAATTTCCTTGAACTGAAGGAGTATTTGTATATTTGCAAGGCTCTGTATAAATGCACCAGTGACACACATCAGTCAAGCGGTTCAGCTGTCTATAAATAGTATGGTGCAGTGTATGGTGACAACAGAATACTATGCCTGCAAAGCAAAACCAGCAGTGGGAGAAGATCTCTCTGTCTATTAGAGCATGTCATTTTAACACTGTGGTAAGTGAGTTAGCAGATTGGAGAAACAGCTGCTCGGCATCAAGGTTGTTAATGCCTATATGGAAATAATGTCTTTTAGTACAGTTTAACATTAACTTTGTTTGAGTGCTATGTGAGAGTTTGAAACACATTTCTGTTTCATGATCTATGCATGTGTGCCTATAAATCAATTTGTGAGGAAAGAATATTGACGAGCAGCTGGGATTGGACACCAACATCTCAACTCAGAAGGAGCTCTATAGAGGTCTATAGGCAGGCCTGGCCTGTCCTTTTTTTCTTCAGGTTGTGTTCGCTAGCTCTCCCGGCAGATACAAAAGCACTTCAGATTTAGTATGCCAAGCACAATTGCAAATATTTTATTTGATTTCAACTGACCCAGCAATGAATTACAATAAACAAATGTGTTTAATTGCTAGTATGTTTGCCTACTGATTAGTAATGAAATGACATAAGGATTTGTTTAATTAATGGAGTCAACATAAAAAGGCAAAAAGTATAAGAGCAATTCGACTTGAAGGAAAAAAATAATCATCCTAATACAAAATTACTAATTATTTCTTCCCAATTAAATGAAAAGTTAATTGTGACTGCCTTTAATATTGTCTGTGACTGCTTTGGTGCTTCCACCAGTATCTTCTGGTAACCTGCCTATCTGCTTCCGTTTTGCAGGTTATGCAATGGTCACTGCAACTCAGCTTAAGCCTTCGTTGCTGCTCTCCTGCTCATTCACCCTCTGGTTCCACCTTGCTGTCGACCAGGCAGTGATTTTCAGCCTGGCTCCTGCCACTTAAGCAGACAAGATTGCAAAGATTTGCCCTGTGTCGAGCATGACCGCCACCACCCGGGGCTCCCCTGTGGGGAGCAGTGACCAACAGGGCCAGAGCCAGGCTCCGGACAGCCAAAGCCAGACCGTACTGCCCCAAAACCAGGTATGCTTCTGTGGGTGAACACACACAAAGATTTGCTTTTACGTGGTTGTGTGCAGTAAACTTGTGTAGAGTGGCTGATTTATTTGAGTGACTTTTTGCATATTTGGTTTGAAAGATGTTGACTCGTGTTGGGGACTGATTTCGGTAGACTGACTGCATATGTCTTGGCCTTATAAGGCCCTTCTATGAGCCATAGAATTCTTATCTGTTAAATCCTAATTGGTAGCAGAGAATTAATAAATCACCTTGGAAAAGGAGTATGCTCAGAAAGCTCTTTTCCCTCTGTACATATTAGGAAATGGCATGAAGTAGGACAAAATCCTTTTAAAAGTGTTTTTTTTCCCTGCAGTCTGTCTACAACGTAGTGTTGTTTATTCATGGTTTTGCTTTTTTTGTTGTCCTATACACTGTACTGTTTTTGTGTAGATACCTTCTCCCAACTCCTCTAATGAAACCTCTCCGGTGAGCCCACCAGAGGAGCCAGGGCAGAGCGATGCTCAGCAGGCACAGGAAGAGGAGGAGCCAGCCTTTCCCCACACAGACCTGGCAAAGCTGGATGACATGATTAACCGGTTTGTGATGATTTTAAAATGTTTATAGATAATCAGAATGATTGCTCCATTAGTCTTGTTCTTTAATGTTGTCATGCATTGTAAATTCTGCTGATGGCCATATGGTCATGTCTCCTCTTCTCAGACCTCGCTGGGTTGTTCCCGTCTTACCAAAAGGGGAGCTGGAAGTTTTACTTGAAGCTGCTATAGATCTTAGTAAAAAAGGTAAAAAAAAATCTCAATACAGGTAATGGAAGTAGTATCATTTTGTGTTTTTTCCCTAGATTTTTGTGAACCTTCTGGAAGCATGCCCCTAGAAACAGTTTGACAACTTAAATCGGTAAATACATTAGTCTGCTGCATTTTTAGGCAAAAATGGGAAGACTAGATGAAAGTCTGTAACAAGTATTCAATATTGAATGAATAATTTGATCATTAAAACACTAAAAACTATAGCATTTGAATGACTAATACTTTTGAAACCATACCATGGGAAAACAAAGTTTTGTTAGCAAGCCAAATATACTGAGCAGCTGAGTGCACTTCAGACTGTGAACCAGTGAGACAACAACCTGTGATTGGTTGGTTTGGACAGCAGAATTCTGAGAGTTTCATAGAATTCCTAAATAGCTATGTCCTATATTTAAATACATTTCTTTCCGTTTTGCCACCTTTGTCTTCTATGCACTTTGTGTATGCTTGTGTATACATGTTGGGAAATGAGGAGTTATTGTGTGGCTAAAAGAAAGACTCAAGATACCATGAGTGAATATGCATTACACAAATAATTACATAATTAGTTACTATTCTGAAGAATATGTTTCTCTCTCTGTGTATGTTTTCCTGTAGGGCTTGATGTCAAGTGTGAGGCATGTCAAAGATTTTTCAGAGATGGTCTGACAATCTCATTCACAAAAATACTGACTGATGAGGCAGTGAGCGGCTGGAAGTTTGAAATTCATGTAAGTATGCTTTTCATTATGCTCAGGGCTGGCTGGTGGACCTCAAATAAAGTTATAAATGCTTCAAATAAATTCTGATAATGGTGTCATTCCCTTTGATGGACTGTTGATTTCTGTTCTACAGAGGTGCATCATCAATAACACACATCGGTTGGTGGAGCTCTGTGTAGTCAAGCTGTCTCAAGATTGGTTTCCTCTGCTTGAACTGCTAGCCATGGCAACCAACCCCCACTGCAAGTTTCACATCTACAACGGGACGCGGCCATCTGAGAGCGTGCCTGCTGGTGCCCAGCTTGCTGACGATGAGCTCTTTGCACGTCCCCCAGACCCTCGTTCACCTAAGGTATCCGCACTTAAACTTGTGCACGCTGGGAGCAGCTTATTTCTGAGACTTCCCCATGACCCCTAACTGATTTACTATCAGATTACACTTACTGTAACAACTGTGCTACAAGAATGAAAAGTAAAGCATTTCTTCTGTAGTTCAGTCTTCATCTGTAATCATTTTCCTGTCTGTTTTCGTTATGCTCAGGGCTGGCTGGTGGACCTCATAAATAAGTTTGGCACACTGAACGGGTTCCAGATGTTACATGATCGTTTTATGAGTGGCCTAGCTCTTAATGTGCAGATTATTGCAGCTCTTATCAAGTAAGTTTTTTGCTCTTTTGTTTTCAATAAGCCTACCTATCTACTGCCTTACCACCTTAATCAAATGGAATTTAATCTAATTAAAGGTGGCATGTGTTCTCATCACTTAGAAATTCTGTAATTCTTCTTTTTCCACAGACCTTTTGGGCAGTGTTACGAGTTCTTGACATTACACACAGTGAAGAAGTTCTTCTTGCCTGTGATCGAGATGGTTCCACAGTTTTTGGAGAACCTCACAGATGAAGAACTTAAGAAGGAAGCCAAGAATGAAGCCAAGAATGATGCTCTTTCGATGATCATCAAGTCCCTGAAGAATCTTGCATCCAGAGTACCTGGCCAAGAAGAAACTGTCAAGAATTTAGAAATCTTTAGATTAAAAATGATCCTCAGGTGAGGGATTGTCTAAATTAAAAAAAAAAAAAAAAAAAAAGAAAGAAAAAACTGTACGACTGTTGGTAGAAAGTAATTAGTGATTTGTTCATTTGCATCAAGTATGTAACAAATGAAAGTAAAATTAAATATGCATGCTGTTTTCACAGGTTACTGCAAATTTCTTCTTTTAATGGAAAAATGAATGCACTAAATGAGGTAAACAAGGTGATATCAAGCGTTTCATATTATACCCATCGCCATGGCAACCCAGAAGAAGAGGAGTGGCTCACTGCTGAACGAATGGCGGTAGGAACAGTTTGACAGTTATTGACAGTTATACATTCCAGTAATCATGCTCATTATCTGTGGTTTTGTGACTTGCAGTGGTGCTAATGCATTAAATATACACATGAAAGTGAAAAAAGCCTTTTTTTTTTTTTTTTTCAAAAGACTTTTTCCATTTTCCCGTTTTAGCGTTTTTCTTTCAGCGTTTTTTGTATGTAGTACACAAGCAAAAACAAGCACTGGGAACTTTTTTTAGGTGCTTATTTTTTAAGCTATACAATGATCAGTTGCTGTGCTGAGAATAATCCGATGCAGTGCTGAGAGTGGCCCACCACCCAAATAATACATACTTTGTGGTGCTCCTGTGGGGGTAAATAAAATCAACTGCATACATGTTAAGTATTGTGGTGCCCCTGTGCTGTGAGATCAAATATGTTTTATGTTTAGAACCTCTTTCTGCATCTCATTTTTAGGAGTGGATACAGCAGAATAACATTCTCTCTATTGTGCTGAGGGATAGTCTGCACCAGCCTCAGTATGTGGAGAAGCTAGAGAAAATTCTGCGCTTTGTTATTAAAGAAAAAGCCCTCACTTTACAAGACTTGGACAACATCTGGGCTGCACAGGTGATGCAGCAAGTTTGACTTTGCACTCAGTTGTTGCACTGAAGAGAATGTGTTATTTCTATTTATTCCTTCTAACTCCTCCCCTGTTATATCCATTGTTCTAGGCTGGTAAGCATGAAGCCATTGTGAAGAATGTCCATGACCTGCTTGCTAAGCTGGCCTGGGACTTCTCTCCTGAGCAGCTGGACCACCTCTTTGATTGCTTCAAGGTAAAAAACAAACAAACAGAAAAGCGCTGAAGAGTGCAAATATCAAAATGTTACTGTAATGTAACTATCCTGAGGGTTAAAACAAAATTTGGATTAAAAAAAAAAAAGTAAACAGCTGCTAACTACCAGTTGGAATTAAATAGCCTGTATTGGGAAAACATACTTGTAGTTAGAGGATTGACTCTGTACTCTCTAGACACAGTGATATGCTGGAGCACTTTTACTCATTGGCTCATTCTACAAAAATGCTCTGCAAATGCTCAGCATTTAGCAGCCTGCAGAACTGCCTATAGCGTCAGATCTGCATGGCGGTGACTCTGTGATGCTCTGGGGCTGCTTTGCTTCCCCTGGCATTGGACAGCTGCAGTGTGTGAAGGGTAAGTTCAGTTAAGTTTCAGGAAATATTAGCTTCATGATAACATACATCATTGTTTTTTGTGAGGAAGTTGAAGCTTGAGTGTCATTGGACCTTCCAGCAGGACCGTGATCCCAAGCATACCTCAGAGCTCATCAAGGCTTTGTTTTAGAAGAAGTTCTGGAAGATTATTAAATAATTGTCAAACAGTTGCCTGTTTTGAACCCTGTAGAAAAACTTTCAGAAGAGGGTTTGAAGAAGGTGGTTGAGGCATGCAAAATGCAAGAATATTAGTGTTTAGACCATTGCACTTAAGGAATGGGCGAACATTTGTTAGGAACACTAGTGTCTGGCTATGCATCACGTTGGCAGTGAACGTGGTTGGTGGACTGGCCTTTTTTTAAAAATTTTTTTTATTTTTTTTATTTATATATTTTTAAAAAATAAATATCTCCAGAGATGTTTGACTGGGTTCAAGTCAGGGCTCTGGCAGGGCCACTCAAGGACCTTACAGACTTGTGTTGTTTTGGCTGTATGCTTAGTGTAAATGTTGGAAGGTGAACATTCGGCCCAGTCGAAGGTCTGGAGCAATCTTGATCATGTTTTCATTAAGAACATGTCTGCACTGTATGCTGTTTAGCTTTCCCTCCAACCCTGACCAGTCTCTCTGTTCCAGCTGCTGAAAAAACACCCCCACAGCATGATGCTGCCACCACCATGCTTACTGTAGTGGTATTAGGCAGTGTAGTTTTTATTTTTCCCCCAGACATGATTCTTAGATTTTAGCCCAAAAAGTTTCATCTTCGATTCATCAGACCAGAGAATCTGTTTTTTCTCACAGTCCTTAAGTACTTGTGTATTTACACTCACGTGTATTTTACTAAAGTGAGACTTTTCTCTGGCCACTCTGCCAGATTGGTGGAGTGCTGCTATGATGGTTGACCTTCTGGATGTTTCTCCCACCTGCACACAGGATCTTTGTAGCTCAGCTAGAGTAACCATTGGGTTCTTGGTCACCTCTCTTGCCGAGGTCCTTCTACCTGGATTACTTAGTTTGGTGAGGCAGCCAGCTCTAGGAAGAGTGCTGGTTGTTCCAAATGTCTTCCATTTGAGGATTGTGGAGGCCACTGTGCTCTTGGAAACTTTCATTGCTGCAGATTATTTTAGCCTTTTCCAGGTCTTTGCCGCCACACAAAAATATAGTGTATTAAAACAAATGCGTTGACACTGAAAACCTGTGTAGGTCTGTGTTGTTTTTTTGATAAAAAAAATCAAATATAATGCCACTGCAGTCAATAAGAACCAATAATGCCACTGCAATCAATAACATTATTTGGCATTCCTAATAAGAATTAAGAGCCATTTGAGATTCAGCCTCAGTGTATAAAAATAAATGAATAAATAACACCTGTGCTTGGTGTTAACAAAAAAAACTTGCTTTAGAGAATTGCTTAGATGTCCTGGTGGAAATTAGCATTGTGAACGTGGGGTTAGTTTGCTAAGCAAAAACTATTTATTGTCCAGTTAGTGTTATGCCTCAGAACTCTCCTGTTAATCTTCCTTCCTGCATTACGTCTGATTTGATGCAGAACTTCATAAAAATATGATTGTTGTCTTAATTTAAAGCTGACTAAACAATTTTTTGTGAATTTGATTGTATATATTTGACCACTGTAAGCTTTATTATCTTTATTGGCAGGCAAGCTGGACGAATGCAAGTAAGAAGCAGAGGGAAAAGCTTCTGGAGTTGATTCGCAGATTGGCAGAGGATGATAAGGATGGAGTGATGGCTCACAAGGTGCTCAACCTACTGTGGAACTTGGCACACAGTGATGATGTCCCTGTTGACATTATGGATCAGGCCCTGAATGCCCACATCAAGATTTTGGACTATAGCTGCTCTCAGGTGAGCAAAGTGAAATTTTCCATTATCAATATTAGTTTAATTTTCTGCCAAACTATTCCTTTAACATGATCAGTCACCCAAGATGTAGCCGTTCAGTTAAGACATTTGTCTTCAGTTAAGACGTTTGATATCTGAAGTTACACTAGGGAAGACTACAGATTTTCAGCTGTTTTTTCAGTTCAGTCTGAAGGATAAATGCATATGAGAGTTTTGCAGACAGAATACAGCTCAAATTCTGATGTCTGGCACAACCACAAAGGGCATCTCTGTCATATGTCAGCATTTTCATTATTGTTTTTCATCTCTTTACTAAATAAATACTTTGCTATAACTGGGCTATATATGTGGACAAGTAGAATTTTGGCGGTGGTATTCTGATGCCTGCCTAATAGCTTTTCTATGTGGTATTAAGCCTGATAAACATCCATTTTATTTTGGTAATGCCTTGATGTATACATTAACCACGTTTTTTGGTAGCAGCTTTGGGGGTGGGGGTGTGGAGTAGAATCTTGTCAGTGCTTATTGATCTTGAATTGCAATAGCAAATATACTAAACACTTTTTTATGTCAAAAAAGAGTTGGCCATGTTGCTCAATAACTTTACATGTTAAATACTTGGATTAGTAAAGGGGTTTGCTTGCTTTTGCATGTTTTAACTTTCGACAACTCCTTTGATGCATTTCTAAGTTGAAAGGAATACTGGCTACACTACCTAGACGTGGCAGAAAGAGGAATCAGTCAGTGTGTGCCACCAGATCTCTGAGGAAGCAGTAGGTCAACTGAACTTTCAATTTGCACAGGAAGGCACTGTTGACCCAAAAGCACAAGAAAGGTCTACTCTAGTATGCTCAAAATCATGTAAATAAGCCACAGATTTTGGAATTATGTTCTGTCAAGCTAAAAAAAAACGGAACCTTTCAGGCCTGTTTATCTGTGGGAATTACAGAGAAGGAAGAATGAAGCATAGGCTGAAAAGAACACTCTGCCTACAGTGAAGGCTGTTTTGCTCCTTCTGGCACTGGAAACCAGTAGCATGTGCAGGGCAAGATGAATTCAATCAAGTATCAGGAAATCCTATGTCATGCCTTTTCATCAAATGTCATTTCACAGTGATCCCAAGCATACCTTCAAGTCCATCAAGGATCGGTTTCACAAGAGGTTCTGGAAGATTCTGGAGTGGTCTTTATTTGAACATCTTAGTAAATAATTGGTGGGATTTGAAGAAGGTGGTTGCAGTACAACCAAACCCCAAGTCACTTCAGTCAGACTTACCTGTGTAAGTGACTGAAGTCCCTTTTCTTACATCTTTATAGGACCGTGACACACAGAAAATTCAGTGGATTGACCGCTTCATTGAAGAACTGCGAACCAATGACAAGTGGGTAATTCCAGCTCTGAAACAGATCCGAGAGATATGCAGTCTGTTTGGAGAAGCCCCTCAGAACCTCAGGTTGGTCATCACTTCTAACAGTTAAACCACTGTGTGTTTGAGTATAAGATAAATGGAACACACAGGAATGCATGTCTTGAGTGATTGTGTAGATATTTATGGTGACTATAGGTTTTGGCTTTCCTTTGAACTACCCTTAAAGTAAGCATGTAATCATGAATCAGGCCTGATTCTTAAATTTACGTTACATTTATGCTAATGATTCTTGTGTATTCAGCTGTTGTGTGTGTGCTTCATAGTAATTGTGTGTTTCTGTCTGCTCCCACAGCCAGACGCAGCGGAGTCCTCATGTGTTCTACCGTCATGACCTGATCAACCAGCTGCAGCACAACCATGCTTTGGTAACACTGGTTGCAGAGAACCTGTCTGCTTACATGGAGAATATGAGACAGTTTTCTAAAGGTATTCCTAATGACTCAGAAAACGGACTCAGGAAAGAAAATAAATAAAATAAATATGTGTATATAAATAAATGAGAGAGCGCGCTCTGGAAAACATTTAAAAACATTTTTTTTTCTTAAATTTGCATCTCTATGTGTATGTCAGCCATTTTATTCTAAGCATTTCATCAAACAAAGCTGAGTATACTATAAATGACAGTCACCCAACAGCAATGTAAAAGACTAGTGGAGCCAAGACATGAAAGATGTGATTGACAGTCAAGGTTAATTTATCACGGTGGCTTTTGAATGCTTTCAAAGTTCAAATATTAGGACTGTGTTATTTACATTTAAATAATACCTTCTTTGCATTATTTGAGCAGGTGTCTTTGAGCAGTGGTCATTTCATTCTCTTCATAGAAATAGTTGTATTTGGAATTTGGGGGAAAAGTTGTACATTGTTTATGAAATACAATGCAGATGTTATTTTCCCTAAACATATTGCTTGTACATAGTAAAACCAGATAAACTGATAATGTAGGGTGGCCTCTTATTTTTTTCCGGAGCTGTATATATAAACATGTCTCATTGGGGTGTGGTTTGTTCTGTTTTTGTATACATTTGTCTTTATTACAAATTATTGATTCTATAACTATGTTGAACAGAGTACACAGGATTTGATCCTCAGACGGTGCGAGTAGGCAGTCGCTACAGCCATGTGCAGGAAGTTCAGGAGAGACTCAACTTTCTAAGGTCAGATAAAGCCTTGTCCATACCTACTACCTTCTTATTAATGAATAAGATTGCCTTTCCGATCCCAGTGAGTTCTTTGTCAGTAGTTTATTTTGTCAAAAATAAAATGATTAAGTATATTATGATTAAGTTTTTACTCCCTTTCTGTACTAAATTCATAATATAATAGCATCATTGCATTTACACATTTTAAAGCTTAATATATAATTAATAATAGTTTGGGAGATATGTTATTTGACTGTGTACTGCCTGAAAAATTGCAGTATATTTTTAAATGCTGTATTTAAAGAAGAAAAAATAGAGAAGCCTAACACCTACTAGCCTTGAGTAACACGTCTTCACCTGTCTCAGTCTGCTCTGTGTGTGCAGAGGTGTTGTTACTGATGCATTGATCTTTTAAGCGCACTGCACTCTCTTCCTGACGGCTTATGTAAACAAGTATGCAACACAGTGGGCAATATTGTTTTTTTTTTTTTTTGGCTATAATTTTTCAAACTATAATTTTTCAAATGCCTTCACTTTTGTGTGTAGGTTTCTGCTGAAGGATGGGCAGCTGTGGCTGTGTGCGCCTCAGGCTAAGCAGATTTGGAAGTGCCTGGCAGAGAATGCAGTCTTCCTTTGTGACCGAGAGGCCTGTTTTAAATGGTACTCTAAACTAATGGGTGATGAACCTGATCTTGACCCGGATATCAACAAGGACTTCTTTGAGAACAATGTGCTACAGCTGGATCCCTCGCTTCTGACAGAGAATGGCATGAAGTGCTTTGAACGCTTCTTTAAAGCAGTGAACTGCAGGGAGGGCAAGCTTGTGGCGAAGCGTAGGGCATATATGATGGATGATCTGGAGCTAATTGGCCTCGACTATCTCTGGAGAGTAAGTTTTGATTTCTTTTATTTCTTTGCAAATCATGTGTGACATGATACACATATAAAACTATTGGGATGAGTAGTGTGTTAGGATCGAAAACCAGGCATTTTACCTTGAATACTGAAGTGTCTAATACTCCGTGTCTAAGAAATAACCAATATAGAGAAATACAGCAAGTTTTTTTTTATGTGATTGCATAGGTTGTGATTCAAGGGAGCGATGACATTGCAAGTCGTGCAATAGACTTGCTAAAAGAGATTTACACCAACCTTGGACCAAAACTCCAAGTTAATCAGGTAAATTAACAGGCGCGCTCTTTTTTTTTTTTTTTTTTTTTTTTTTTTTTTTTTTTTTAAGCCGCCACATAATTTAGCAATTAATTTAAAGTTCTTGGTTGAAGCTGCTTTGTGTCTTTCGCAGGTGGAGATCCATGAAGACTTCATCCAGTCCTGTTTTGACCGTCTGAAGGCCTCGTACGACACACTGTGTGTGTTGGATGGGGACAAGGACAGCATAAACTGTGCTCGTCAAGAGGCCATTCGAATGGTCAGGGTGCTGACTGTGCTCAAAGAATACATTAACGAGTGTGATAGTGACTATCATGAGGAGAGGACCATTCTTCCTATGTCCAGGTTTGCTTCACATAGTCCTTGTTATGCTGTTTGATTTTTGTGCCTTGCTTTTTAGAATTCTGAACACTTTTTGTCTGAGGCAAAAAAAAAAAAAAAATCGCATGATCGCATGTAACCCCCTTTTGCTTGCTGTCATTCAGGGCATTCCGTGGGAAGCACATCACCCTGGTGGTGCGATTTCCAAACCAGGGCCGCCAGGTGGATGACCTGGACATCTGGTCTCACACGAATGACACAATTGGCTCTGTGCGCCGCTGCATCCTCAACCGAATCAAAGCCAACAGCACACACACCAAAATTGAGCTTTTCATCGGAGGGGAAATTGTGGACCCAGCTGATGATCGGAAGCTGATTGGACAGCTCAACCTTAAAGACAAAACTGTGAGTATATGCTCTGATTGTATCATAGACTCTGCTATATGAGTGAACTTTTGAACATGTCACAAATCTTTCTGGCATCTTTCTCTTTCTCTTCTACTCGCTTTCGTCCTGTAGCTGATAACTGCGAAACTGACCCAGGTTAGCTCCAACATGCCTTCTAGTCCAGACAGCTCCTCTGACTCCTCCACGGGTTCACCTGGCAACCATGGCAACCACTACAGTGATGGACCTAACCCGGAAGTGGAGAGCTGTCTGCCAGGAGTGGTGAGCAGTAATCATCAAATCAAATTTATTTGTAAAGCGCTTTTTACAACTATTGTCACAAAGCAGCTTTACACAGTCAGTAATTAGTAAAAAGACAAGAAATCAAAAACATAAAAAGAGATTAAAAATCTAAGACCCCCAGTGAGCAAGCCAACAGTGACAACTGTGTGACAACAGTGACGTCCTCAGAGCTGGAGGAAGAAACCTTGGGAGGAACCCAACAAGGGCGACCAATCCTCCTCTGGTCAGAACTATTTATAAATTATTGACGAAAGTCACCAAACCATCTAAACTGTTGTACTGCTCAGGTGTGCAACATATTCTTAATCATAATATAATAATCATGGTGTAGTATAACTTGAGAGTAATGATGGGTAATAGTAAGAGTAATGAGAGAAATGATGGTTGGGTCGTAACCCTCATTACTTTAATCTTAGTAATACATGTGACAAAACTGTTCTTTATGAAATCTGTATTGATATAAGTGGCAACTAATTTAATTGTCAATTAGTTGGTTACATCATTCGCGTTTAATTGCTGCGGATTAATTGTCAAAGTTTAACCATAACAGTGAGGAATACTGCTGATGTTACTTTTTGCAGTAATAATACCCTAGATCTTAACGCAGAGCTGCAGTGAAAACATGCAGAATGAGCAGCTGTGTGTCATGTAAATGGACTGTGTGCATAAAACCATTGTCCGGGGAGCAATCTGATTTGTAGTGATTCAGTCCAATTCAGTCAATCAAGCATGTGGCCAGTACTTTTATAGATTGGATACATTAAATCAGATTTGACAGTTTGTTTCTTTTTTGTATCCTATTTATGTTACTGTGTTAAGGTCATAAATGGACATCATCCACAGCATAAAGCAACATAAATGGCAACTGTGGGAACTTTTGTTATCTGCAATTTTTAAGGTTGAACTAGTACACTTTATTGCAGTTACAGGCATGTACAATTTGTGTGCACAGCTATATAAAATAAAATGTCACCAAAACCTATATATAGTGGGTAAAAAAAGTATTTAGTCAGTCACCAATTGTGCAAGTTCTCCCACTTAAAAAGATAAGAGAGGCCTGTAAGAGACAAAGAGACAAAATGAGGAAAAAAAAATCTGAAAGTCACATTGTCTGATTTTTAAAGAATTTATTTGCAAATAATGGTGGAAAATAAGTATTTGGTCAATAACAAAAGTTCATCTCAATACTTTGTTATATATCCTTTGTTGGCAATGACAGAGGTCAAACGTTTTCTGTAAGTCTTCACAAGGTTTGCACACAGCGTTGCTGGTATGTTGGCCCATTCCTCCATGCAGTGATGTTTTGGGGCTGTCGGCGGGCAACACAGACTTTCAACTCCCTCCAAAGGGAGGGACAGCCCCAAAGCATGATGTTGCCACCTCCATGCTTCACAGTTGGTATGGTGTTCTTTGGATGCAACTCGGCATTCACTCTCCTCCAAACACAACGAGTTGTGTTTGTAACAAACAGTTCTACTTTGGTTTCATCTGACCATAAGACATTCTCCCAGTACTCTTCCAGAACATCCAAATGCTCTCTAGCAAACTTCAGACGCGCCCGGATAGGTACTGGCTTAAGCAGGGGAACACGTCTGGCACTGCAAGATCTGAGTCCCTGGCGGCGTAGTGTGTTACTGACGGTAGCCTTTATAACGTTGGTCCCAGTTTTTTGCAGGTCATTCACTAGGTCCCCCCGTGTGGTTCTGGGATTTTTTGCTCACCGTTCTTGTGATCATTTTGACCCCACGGGCTGAGATCTTGAGTGGAGCCCCTGATCGAGGGATCTTGTAGGTCTCCCATTTTCTGATTATTGCTCCCACAGTAGATTTCTTCTCACCAAGCTGCTTGCCTATTGCAGATTGTCTTTCCAGCCTGGTGCAGGTCTACAATTTTGTTTCTGGTGTCCTTCGACAGTTCTTTGGTCTTCATCATAGTGGAGTTTGGAGTTTGACTGTTTGAGGTTGTGGGCAGGTGTCTGTTATACTGTTAACGAGTTCAAACAGGTGTCATGCTCGAGGACAGAGAAGCCTCTTAAAGAAGTTGCACGTCTGTGATGGCCAGAAATCTTGCTTGTTTGTAGGTGACCAAATACTTATTTTCCACCATTATTTGCAAATAAATTGTTTCAAAATCAGACAATGTCTTTTTCAGAATTTTTTTTCTCATTTTGTCTCTCATAGTTGAGGTCTACCTATGATGTCAATTACAGGCCTCTCTCATTTTTTTAAGTGAGAGAACTTGCACAATTGGTGACTAAATATTTTTTTTCCCCACTGTAAAATAGGTTTGGGTGACATTTTTGTTTCGCACATCTTAGGAACTAAGTAATCACTGAAATGTTAAAGAATTGTGTATCATGTAAATATAAAAAAAAGTTGCTGCTGCATATTAGAGTAAGCCAAGTAAAAAGTTAAAAAGTATGAGTGTGCTTCCACCAGTAATACTGTCTTGCTCCTTCAGATCATGTCTCTGCACTTGCGATATATCTCGTTCCTTTGGCAAGTTGCTGATTTGGGCTGCACCTTAAACATGCCTCTGCTCCGGGATGGGGCCAGGGTCCTTATGAAGCTCATCCCTCCAGGTTTCTTATTCAGTACTCTGTTGCCACTATTACAGATTGTCTTTAAAATAGTTTCCACTTTGTGTGAATACAATCCCTAATGGTTTGAAAATCTGATTTATGTCTCTGTAGATAACACTACAGTGGAGAACCTGCGAGCAATTTGCCTGGATCATGCTAAGCTGG
Organism: Salminus brasiliensis; assembly: GCF_030463535.1. NCBI lineage: Eukaryota > Metazoa > Chordata > Actinopteri > Characiformes > Bryconidae > Salminus > Salminus brasiliensis. Next base: position 11,098,775 of record NC_132884.1, on the reverse strand, counting down.
GAGAGAACAGCCTTAGTCCCACGTTAGACTCCCGCTTCTTCGGACCCTCACCTTCACAAGTGCTCTACCTTACTGAGGTGTGATGATTAATGTGATGGTGTGTGTTTCTGTGCAAAGAAGATGCAAAGAAAGACCTTGACAGCTGACTTTTATTTTTTTCATGTCAGGTCGTGTATGCCCTTCTGATGCCAGCCAGTGGCACTCTGGGTGAAGATGCCAGTGACTTTCAATACAACTTTTTGAAGAGCGGAGGTCTCCCGCTGGTGCTGGGCATGCTCACTAGGAACAACTTTTTGCCCAATGCTGACATGGAGACACGGCGTGGAGCCTACCTCAATGCCTTGAAGATCGCTAAGCTCCTGCTCACTGCTATTGGCTTTGGGCATGTCAAAGCTGTGGCAGAGGCATGCCAACCTGTGGTGGAGGGAACCAACCCTGCATCACCTGTAAGAGACATTTAATATTGCTTTTTTTAAGTACAAATGTAATAGCTAAGAGAAGGCCCCTGCATAATTAGCTATTTATTTGTCCCTCAGATAAATCAGGCAACACATGACCAAGCCCTGGTGCTTCAGAATGCTCTCCAGAACATTCCCAACCCTGCCTCAGAGTGTATGCTACGCAATGTAGCTATACGATTGGCCCAGCAAATCTCTGATGAGGTACATGAGGCTTTATATTAAAATTGTACTGTCAAATCCTAGATGTACATTGAACCCCCCCCCCCCCAGTGAACCAGTTTTACATTTCAAATTTCCATATTGTTGCACAAATCTCAGAATTTCTTCCAGGCTTCAAAATATATCCCAGATATCTGTGTAATACGGGCAGTACAGAAGATTGTTTGGGCATCAGGATGTGGGAGCGTACAGCTGGTCTTTAGCTCCAATGAAGAGATCAGCAAGATCTATGAGAAGGTAAAATGACCAGCTTTTTTCCTCTCCTTAATATCTAGTTTGATGGAATGACGTTCCTCTTAGCAGACAATTTCAGTTTGTTAGCATTATGTCATAATTACAGCAATGCAGTCAAGTGTACTAATTAGTGGTGTTTTGCAGACAAATGCCGGTAATGAGCCTGATACAGAGGATGAGCAGGTGTGCTGTGAGGCCCTGGAGGCCATGACGCTGTGCTTCGCTCTCATGCCCACAGCCTTGGACACTCTCAGCAAGGAAAAGGCCTGGCAGACCTTCATCATTGACCTTTTACTGCACTGCCAGAGCAAGTTGGTATCACAGGCACATTTGTGTACATTTGGTCACATAACGTTCTATATTACTTGCAAAATACACTATATGTCCAAATGTTTGTGGACACCCTTTCTTATTTCGCATTTGGATACTAAGTTGTGTCCATTGCTGTCATTGATGTACAAATGTGCCCACACTCAGTTTGTCTGTTCACTGTAGAGATGTATTGCTAATAGAATAGCATTCTCTGGAGCAGACACACATGAACCTCTTGGCACTATGCTTCCCCTGCACAATACCTTTTGGAAGAAACCATGAATGAGCAGGTGTCCCATTACTTTTGTCCATATAGTGTGTGTGTGTGTGTGTGTGTGTGTGTACTTTTTGGTTTTTTAGAAGTTATATATTTTAATGTTATGTATAATATTTTCTTCAGAATATTGTTACGGTAGTACTACTTTTATCTTTCTTAAATGGGTTGTGTTTTTCAGTCGTACACTCTGTATGTATGCAGGTCAGTGCGTCAGATGGCTCAGGAGCAATTTTTCCTTATGGCCACCAGGTGTTGCATGGGCCACCGACCTCTTCTCTTCTTCATCACTCTGCTCTTTACTGTTCTGGGAGTGAGTAGCCTGTACTAAGAAAAATATTACTACCGTTTATCTGCAGGTATTCTTGGTTAGCTCATTGTGACCTGTAAAAGGAAGACTAATGTATGGTTGCTGTGGTGTATGTGTACAATACACACTAATTTTATAATTTCTAAAAGGATGCTGATTAGGGATGTCCTGATCCGAACCACACATTTTAATGCATCGGGTATCTATTGTTTTAAGCCCGATCCAGTTCTGACCCTTTGTTATTACCGTTCTGGCAGAGCGCCCTTTTTCGTCTTCTAGATGGCACTAAAAGAAACTATTCACAGTCCGCAGCAGTGAGGAGTGTTCTCAGAAGGTAACGGTTTAGAGTCTGTGAACTGCATTACAATGAAACGTGAAAACTTGGCCTAACATCCATGGTTCTAGTGCTTTGACTGATTAGCTGCTTTTCCGCCAGACATTTGTGCATTTTGTGCTGTTTTTACCAATGCCTCCCAAAAAAAAGTCCAGTTAAATACACTCTCGCCACGTCTTTCGCTTTTGGACTATGACTGGTTAGAAACTGTACCAGAAGCTGTTATCACTGGGAGTACAGCATGCTTTTCTTTGGTCTTAAACCAGCACTCAACAGTGTGTTCAAAGCAGCAGTAGTAGTAGACTACTAGTAGTAGTATGCACACATTGTAGAAAATAAAATCATAGCATCTTTACGGCACTATAAAATTGTTATTTCAAATTGGTCACCACCAAAATAATTAGTTCAGGGTGTGTGTTGGCCAATGATCAGCATTAAGGTACTCTAATTGGTTTGTGGTCCACAACTGAATCGGGACACCAAATCTCCGTTGGTGACAAAATGCATATACCACAGCACATTATTCAGTGTATGGTTGTTGCATTGACTGGACAATTTGCTGTTTCCCCTCCAGAGCACTGCAAAGGAAAGAGCAAAGCATGCTGGTGATTACTTCACCCTCTTAAGGCACTTGCTCAACTACGCATACAACAGCAACATCAACCTGCCCAATGCTGAGGTCCTCCTTAACAATGAGATTGACTGGCTAAAGAGAATCAGGGTGTGTTCATCCAGTCTGTTTACATTATATTAAGTGCAAACAACCCATACTTTAACTCTGAACAAATTATGAAAATACTTGTAAAGATTGTTTTTTCATTATTTTACTATGTGTGCTGGTGATAAAAATGAACAAATCCATGTGTTGGCTAGGGGGTTCAAGTAGAAATCTTAATTCTTCAAACTAGCCTATTTTAAGGAATTCTTGTTATTTCTTATTATATATGTTTACATGCTTTTATTCAACTGTGATTCACTAAATTGCCAAAAGTATTCACTTACCCATCCAAATCATTGAAGTCAGTTGTTCCAATCAATTCCATGGCCCCAGGTGTATAAAACCAAGCACCTAGGCATGCAGACTGCTTCTACAAACAAAAAAAAAGAATGGGTTGGAGCTCAGTGAATTCCAGCATGGTACTGTGATGTGATGCCACCTGTGCAACAAGTCCAGTCGTGAACTTTCCTCGCTACTAAATATTCCACAGTCAAGAGTCAATCGCTACAGACCTCCAAACTTCATATGGCCTTCAGATTAGCTCAAAACAGTGCATAGAGAGCTTGATTGAATGGGTTTCCATGGCAGAGCAGCTGCATCCAAGCCTTGCATCACCAAGTGCAATGCAAAGCGCCGGTTATAGTGGAGACCTGTTCTCTGAAGTGACGAATCACGCTTCTCCGCCTGGCAATCCCATGGACGAGTCTGAGTTTGGCGGTTGCCCAAAGAAACGGTACTTCTCTAACTGCATTGGATAAAGTTTGGTGGAGGGGTGATTATAGTGTGGAGTTGTTTTTCAGCAGTTGAGTTCGGCCCTTTAGTTCCAGTGAAAGGAACTCTTAATGCTTCAGCTTACCAAGAGATTTTGGTCAATTTCATGCTTCCAACTTAGTCCCTTTCTGTTCCTCTTCCAACATGACTGCTCACTAGTGCACAAAGTAAGGTACATAAAGAAATGGATGAGCGGGTTTGGTGTAGAAGAACTTGACTGGCCTGTACCTCAACCCGATAGGGATTAATAGGGATTAATTAGAACGGTGACTGTGAGCCAGCGTCCAACATCTGTGTCTGACCTAACAAACGCGCTTCTGGAAGAAAGGTCAAAAATGTCCATAAACACACTCCTAAACCTTGCGAAAAGCCTTCCCAGAAGAGTTGAAGCCATTCTAGCTGGCCTGGCATCATATTAAACTTAAAATTATGGATTAAGAATGGGATGTTACTCAAGTTTATATGCATGTGAATGCTTTTGGCAATATAGTGTATATTAGTGTAATGTTAGACATTGTGCATACCAAGCTAAATAGTTCTTAGTTGTGATTAGGTGCCTAAAAGTTTTACAAAGTACTGTGTTGCCTTATTTTTATTCCACATATTCATTGACTTGTATTTAAATTGATACAAGGATGAGGTCAAGAGAACAGGGGAGACTGGGGTGGAAGAGACCATTCTAGAAGGTCATCTGGGGGTGACAAAGGAACTGTTGGCCTTCCAGACACCTGAAAAGAAATTCTGCATTGGCTGTGAAAAGGGTGGTGCAAACCTCATCAAGGTGAATAGCAGATAACATTAACTGTAAAAAAAATGAAAATGAAAACCAACCTTACATGATGACATCATGTAATAATTCCCACTCCTCTTTTTCTTTTCCTGTCTACAGGAGCTAATAGATGATTTCATCTTTCCAGCATCTAATGTTTATCTACAGTATATGAAGACTGGCGAGTTTCCTGCTGAACAGGCGATTCCAGTATGCAGTAGTCCTGCTACTATTAATGCTGGCTTTGAACTGCTTGTAGCACTTGCTGTTGGATGTGTACGCAACCTGAAACAGATTGTTGACACGCTCACGGATATGTACTACCAAGGCAAGTGTCTTGATATTGCACTGATAACCAGTTCGTAGAATATTTTGGTATAAAGCTGGACCTAGATCAGCTTCTAGACGAATATTCAGTTAATCTGACTTTATCAGGGGGATGTTCTTTTGCGGGGAGCTTTTTGTATGTGTAGCGTTTTTAATGAATGAAAATGAAAACACTAACCTCTCACTGTCAGGCTGTGAGGCACTTACTGAGTGGGAGTACCTCCCACCTGTGGGGCCACGGCCCATTAAAGGATTTGTGGGTCTGAAGAATGCAGGAGCCACATGCTATATGAACTCAGTGATTCAGCAGTTGTACATGATCCCTCCAATCCGAAATGGCATTCTGGCCATTGAGGGCACTGGCAGTGATGTGGATGACGACATGTCCGGAGATGAAAAGCAGGATAATGAGGTAGATGTTGCACAGCATTATGTCTATTTCTACAATGAGGTATACTATTCCTTAGTAGCATTTTAGGACACCATATAGACAGTTTTATTTGGCCATCATGGCAGACAAAGCAGCAGATCTTTTTGCCAGTCCCATATTCTTAGAGCTTCCAAACCTTTTGTCCAAACATGACCTATTATTGTGCTGCAGAGTAATGTGGACCCCAGGGATGAAGTGTTCAGTTATCACCACCAGTTTGATGACAAGCCCTCTCTTAATAAGGCTGAGGACCGCAAGGAGTACAATATTGGAGTGCTGCGCCACCTGCAGGTCATCTTCGGCCATCTTGCTGCATCCAGACTGCAGTATTATGTACCGAGAGGCTTCTGGAAACAATTCAGGTAATGTCACAATTATTTTCTATAAATAAAAAAATTTAAACCTTTTATTAAATTAAAAACTTGAAGTTCTCCCTTCTTGGAGTTTCATTACAGTTGTTCTTTTATTATGCATTTGGTTTACTCTGTTTCTCATAACTTGTTTTACAGGTTATGGGGTGAGCCAGTCAATCTGAGGGAACAGCATGATGCCCTAGAGTTTTTTAACTCTTTGGTAGACAGCCTGGATGAGGCACTAAAGGCTCTTGGCCATCCCAGCATGCTCAGCAGAGTCTTAGGTGGCTCATTTGCAGACCAGAAAATCTGCCAGGGTTGTCCCCACAGGTGAGGGTTGCCTGTGTATGAACAAGTTTCCTGTCTTAAAGTTTGGAAGATGTGTAAAACAAAGGCCATATTTATGTTGTTAGGTATGAGTGTGAGGAGTCATTCACCACACTGAATGTAGACATCAGGAATCATCAGAATCTCCTTGACTCCATGGAACAGTATGTCAAAGGGGACTTACTGGAAGGAGCCAATGCTTATCATTGTGAAAAGTGCAACAAGAAGGTACCTGCAATAAGGACTTGCCCTGTTCAGACTTTTATACTTAAATTTCATAATTGTGTTGTCTCTTTGGTGTTTGTTCTTGTTTTGTTTTTTTTGTTTTTTTTTTTTGTGCAGTGAGACAATTATGTTCTAATTATATCGGTCTTAATAATGTCTTTCTCACTCTATAGGTTGATACAGTAAAGCGCCTCTTGATTAAGAAGCTCCCCCCGGTACTGGCCATCCAGCTGAAACGATTTGACTACGACTGGGAACGGGAGTGTGCTATTAAGTTCAATGACTACTTTGAGTTTCCACGTGAGCTGGACATGGAGCCATACACAGTGGCAGGTGTTGCCAAGCTGGAGGGTGATGACCTGTCTCCGGAGAGCCAGGTCATCCATCAGAACCCATCTTTGGAGTCCGAGTCTGACGGAAGCTCCCGTTATCGGCTGGTGGGAGTGCTGGTGCACTCAGGCCAAGCAAGTGGAGGACACTATTACTCCTACATTGTCCAGCGGCATGGCAACGGAAGTGATGGCCAAAGGGATCGGTGGTATAAGTTTGATGATGGGGACGTCACAGAGTGCAAGATGGATGATGATGAGGAGATGAAGAACCAGTGCTTCGGAGGAGAGTATATGGGCGAGGTGTTCGACCATATGATGAAGCGTATGTCATACCGGCGACAAAAGCGCTGGTGGAACGCCTACATCCTTTTCTATGAGCGCATGGACAGAGCGGGGGGCGACAGTGACCTGTTAAACTACATAGCTGAGCTAACGCTCATGCCGAAGCCCCACCAGCTTAAAATGCCTTCGGCTATTGAGTGCAGTGTGCGAAAACAGAATGTACAGTTCATGCACAGCCGCATGCAGTACAGCCTAGAGTACTTCCAGTTCATCAAAAAATTACTCACCTGCAATAGTGTGTATCTGAACCCTCCCCCAGGTATGACCTAGAAAGAAATACTTTAATTTGTCTAGTGCTGTAATCAGATTTGCATTCATTGTTATAAAGACACTATCATGTGAGAATCTGTCATCTGTAGTTTATATTTGGGTATATTGGATTGTTTGATTGCTGTGCATTTAAAAAACAGTTGTTTCCTATTTGGTTTAACAAGGTCAAGATCACCTACTACCTGAGGCTGAAGAAATATCAATGATAAGTATTCAGCTTGCTGCTAGATTCCTGTTTAGCACAGGATTTCACACAAAAAAAGTGGTCCGAGGCCCTGCTAGTGACTGGTGAGTGTACATGCAGAAAATGGTTTTAGTGGCTGTTTTTACCAACTTTTAAAATGATTCATTTGATAAACAGGGTTTTAAAATAAATATTTATTATTCCTCATTTAGGTATGACGCCCTGTGCATCTTATTGCGTCACAGTAAGAGTGTCCGCAGCTGGTTTGCACACAATGTCCTCTTTGCCTTCCCCACACGGTTCTCTGAGTATTTATTGGAATGCCCGAGTGCTGAAGTCCGGGGAGCCTTCTCCAAGCTCATAGTCTTCATTGCACACTTCTCACTGCAGGACGGACCATGCCCTGCTCCCGTAACCTCACCGGCGTCCTCCACGCAGGTAAGTGAGTAAGATGCATACATATAAGTTGTAAATTGTCCAATGGCTGAATTATACTTCTGTGCCTGTGTATCTATGAGGATGCACGCCTATATTAACACCAAACAGAGCACTGGTGCTTGGTCCAACTCCAAGGGCCCTTTTCTGAGTTGCATAGTTTTATCAGGATGTTCTCCAGAGTATTCTGGAGATTTTATACTTTAGTGCAGAGATTTGGATATAATAATTTAAGTCTAAATTTATATATAGTAAATTCAGATTAAGGTTTTTTTTTCTCCCCCATTTACTTGTTCTGGGCCACAGACTTGTGACAGTCTGACTCTGAGTGATCACCTGTTGCGGGCGGTGCTAAACCTGTTGAGGAGGGAGGTGTCTGAGCACGGACGTCACCTTCAACAGTACTTCAACCTCTTTGTCATGTATGCCAACTTGGGTAAGAATTTAAGGGTTAATTGGATTGTGCAACAGTGAGATCTCTACAAGCCTTCCATTGCCTTTGCAAATGAAAAGCAATGGAATTCTTCCACTGCACACCATCCTGTAATGATATTTAAAACCAGTGTCTTAAATCCACCGGAATTCCAAAATGTTTAGTAGAGATCCCTTGACGTTTTCCTACTCAGTATTAATTTGCTGGACTAATTACAGTTACCAATTTAATACAGCTTGTGTGCACATCTTGATGTGGTTTTAGATGGGTATGGGAGAATCTGTTTGAGTTGTACATCTATAGTGAACACTATTTGAATATATTTGAAACAATGTAAGCATATCATGAATACCAGACTGTAATAATCACTTTTTGGGGTCGGTAGGTTTGGCAGAAAAGACGCAGCTGTTGAAGTTGAGTGTGCCGGCTACGTTTATGCTGGTGGCTTTAGATGAGGGTCCTGGCCCTCCAATTAAGTACCAGTACGCAGAGCTCGGCAAGCTTTACACAGTAGTATCTCAGCTGGTGCGATGTTGTGATGTGTCATCACGCATGCAGTCCTCAATTAATGGTGAGTAATTTCAATGATTTAATGGAGTTGAAGGCACTAGCTCATTCTCAGAAAGTGTTTATAAAACCAAAGACATAATATCTTGTTTGTTTAAAAATTTTTTTTTTTTGTTTGTTTTTTGTCAATTCTTCCTCCTCAGGTAATCCAGCTCTTCCAAACCCATATGGTGACTCCAACCTCACAGCCCCAATCATGCCTCTCCAGCAGCTGGTGGCAGAAATACTTTTTGTGCGCACCAGCTATGTAAAAAAGATTATTGAGGACTGCAGTAACTCTGAAGAGACAGTCAAACTGCTACGTTTCTGCTGCTGGGAGAACCCTCAGTTCTCCTCCACCGTACTGAGTGAACTTCTCTGGCAGGTCGGTCAGGCACTTACCTTTAAGCTGATTACCATTTGTTGAGTTGTGGTTTTAAAATGTCTTGTTTTCTTGTTATACCATTATAGGCTTAGATTTGTTTATGATTTGTGTTGTTAGGTGGCATACTCTTACACTTATGAGCTGAGGCCTTACCTGGACCTGCTACTCCAAATCCTGCTGATTGAGGACTCATGGCAGACACACCGGTAATGTTTTCACATGCATTGAGTTCTATATCTAGATAATAATTTTATAATTCTATAAAAGCCTTTTTTCCCATCAAAATGTGGATTAAAGCACTTTATTTGCCAACTGTACTGGATTTACAGTGACTGAACCAAGAAAATACATTATTTTTTTAAGACTGATCACATAGGGATTCTTGTTTTACTATATTTTACTGTGTTTTTATTTCTGCATTATGAAGGGACTTGGTAATGGTAATGGTCCGAATTTGTGGTTGGCCTGTCCATTGCAGTCTGACAGTAATGATTGATTTGCCTGCCTACCTGTTTGCAGACAATAAATACAATTTGCCTTGCTTTTAATGACTCTTTCTGCATCTGCAGAATCCATAATGTGCTAAAGGGGATTCCTGATGACCGGGATGGCTTATTTGATACCATCCAGCGCTCCAAGAACCACTACCAAAAAAGAGCATATCAGTGCATCAAGTGCATGGTTGCGCTCTTCAGCAACTGCTCTGTGGCATATCAGATCCTGCAGGTGAGGCATTTAAGATGTGTGACCTGTTTCAAGTAAGACTACAAGAAGAGTTAGTGGAACAATAAATATGCTGATTTGAATATGCCGTTTTCACTTTTTGTGTGCATGCTCTGCAGAGTAATGGGGATTTGAAAAGGAAATGGACATGGGCTGTGGAGTGGTTGGGCGATGAGCTGGAGAGGAGGCCATACACGGGGAACCCTCAATACAGCTACAACAACTGGTCTCCCCCAGTACAGAGTAATGAAACCTCTAATGGCTACTTCCTCGAACGATCTCACAGTGCCAGGATGACGCTGGCCAAGGCTTGTGAACTCTGTCCTGAGGAGGTGAGTTAATAAAACTGTTGTCTCTTATTTTACCTTTTTCATGATTTGTTTATCCTTGTTTAGTACTTGATGCCCATTGAGATGTTCTGTGGCTAATATGCTACATCTGATTGACAGGAACCTGATGATCAGGAAGCTCCTGATGATCATGATTCTTCCCCACCAGAAGACACAGCACTTTACCCCCACTCACCTGGGACACAGTATCAGCAGGTAACGCACCATAAAAACTATACAGTAGTAATAATTGGGACCAGTGTCAATATACCAGTTTTTAACTCTCCCTCTCCTTTACATAGCCGAACAACCACCCCCATGGGCAGCCATACACAGGACCAGCTGCCCAGCACATGAACAACCCTCAGCGTCCACCCCAGAGGCCTCAGGAGAGTTGGGAGGGCACAGAGGAGGTGCCCCCTGTGCAAACGAAGGAGTAGCCAACCGCTTCAAGCCTTGCCTCTCGACCCTGTCCCAATCCTGTCTACATGACGGCTTTGTTGGGAAATGCCCAGGCTTCATGAGCACTTGCCATCGTTCATCGAGCAACTTCTAACTCCCCTTACAACTCCTCTATCCCACTTTCTCAGCTTACTCTGTCCTCTGCATCTGTAATAGTAACCCCCCCCCATGTCAGAATTCTTTCTGCCTGTCCCTATGTCCCAGGAAACAGTTGATTGAGTTACTTGGGTAGATTTAAGACTCAAAACTGACTGCCCTGGTGAACTTCATACACAAACACACTTTCCCATACACATACATTCAAACATACTATGTACAGCACTTTGTGTAAAGAAGGATTTCCTGTTGGGTAATTGCGTTCAGAAATGATGATGGTGTACATAGTGTGTATACATTGGGACCGTTACCAACTGTAACAGCAACTGCCAAATTTTCTGTTGGTGTCCAAGATTTGATCATCTACAAGATCTTTAAACAGAAAAAAAGACTAAATATTGGGCATATGGGATGCAGATAAGACTTGGTCTCTGAACTGTGTGTGTGGGTGTGTATGGGGGGTGGTGGGGGGGTGTGGTGAGGTTGTGAACTAATGCCACTGCTGGGTTCTAGTGGATAATGTAGTCTGATTGCACCAAGGCTAATAAAAAAAAGCTGATGCCCTTCAGTAACTCTCCACAGGGTCTTTCGTTTGACTTAGTGTCGGTATGAGGGATTGAAACGTGTGGATCTAAAAGCACTTATCTGCATTTTTTCCACCCATCTTATTTTGGTTGGTTTGGAGTTTAGGGTTGTTTTATCTTTGACACTGCTGCGCTACTTTAACCCCTCTGCCTCTACTTTCACATGATATTGGTCTCATTAGCAGGTATTAAGGTGGAAAAGGCTGCTCAGCTGCAGCTTACCTCTGCAGTCCCTCATTTCCTGTCTCTTGCTCTCTACAAGTTAGCATTTAGACTTCTGGTGTATTGGGACATCTTGAAAAGGGTAGCACTTTGAGATTTGTGTAAAAGGCAAGAAAAGGCTTTTGCTTGGATTGACCTAGTTGTGATTCAACCCCTAGGACTTCTCCGGCCGCTGTACAGTCAGTTTTCAGCCACATACCCGTAACTCTGTATCTAAGGAAATTTTGTCAGTTACAGGGTTAGTTTTAGTGTGATGCTTTGCGACTAGCATTCTGCGGGACTTAAGGTCTGAACATACTGTACTACATTAAATTGATGAATGTGTGGGTTTCATTCATGCTTTTGTCTGAAATACCAAAAAAAAAACATGGCAAAAGATTAATCAAGCTCACAAGATTATATATATAGCTTTTCTTTTATAGAGGTTATTTTGCTGAATTTGCAAAGAAAGGGTGTTTTGATTTAAAAGTAAAAAATGTCTGTTATTTTTATGAGGAGATTTACTGTACAGATATGTTGTGCTCCTGTTTTGTTTTTTTTGTTCTTGATGACTTGGTTTGGCGATGCTGTAAAGTTGATTTTGGAGCTACAGTAGCCATGTTTCTCTTGATTTCCTTCTCTGCACAAAAGTACAATAACAAGCTCTTTGCTCTACAAGTAAAAATAAACATGTAAATGCAATGCAAACTTTATTAGCTTTTTAATGTTTCATTTGTGGTACATTTTTGTAAATATCTGATGCACGCAAAAAGGAAAAAAAGCATAGGTAAGGAAAAATGTCTTATGGTTGTAAAACAAGTCGTCTCGTCGAATCTTTCCTTGATAGACTGCATCACATTTTCCAGAGTGCTATAGAAAATACCAGGATTTGCTGGAGGCTGCCCTGAAACACCTGCCAAATCCAAACCAGTGGCCTATAGACTGGCTGTTACAGCCTGACGTGTGGCTGCAGAATCTCTGCAGATTTTTGGTAACACTTGGCACCAATAATGCTGGACAAGGTTTTTGCCAACATGTCAGAGAGTGGCAGGAACCCATATGGACCCAGCGGATTGGTGATTCCCTCCTCATCCACCTTAACAAGCACTACAGGTCATTGTACTCTCAGCCCATCTGTTAAGAATGCGTTCTCTTAAACTGAGAGGTCTCACAGTGTTCAACTTGTTTCTATGTTCATTTTGTTTTCTCCCCTTTTTCTTTCTGTAAATGATTTGCCTTTTGATTGATTTATTATTATTGTTATTATTATTTGTTTTTGGTATAATTTGGAATTCTAAAGCTATTTGTGAAACATGCATGGATAATATTCCCTGATCGGCCTTAGAGCACTGTACAAACCCAGCACACTGTAAAATTATACTTTAAAGGTAAATAAAAAATGGTATTTGAATTGAGGTTGTGCCATATGTTGTTGAGTGCTATAAGGTATTTACAGATTTGCAATTTACAATTCTGATTATTAGTATTATAATATTACCACACTGCTATTATTAAAATAGCAACAAAAAAAAAACTTATTCTGGTATATTCTTTTTTTTATTTGTTCTATTATAAGTAGTGAATACTGTTATGTACAGTAACTTCAGTATTATTGCTGAATGCCTTGTTTTATTGTGCTGAATGGGAAAGGCAATCCCTTCTCTAAACTTTTCCCTTTTTTCTAGTGCTGCCTGAATTTGTCTTCCACTAAATGAGAGAGGATCTGCAGTGAATTAGTCTGGCTGATCCTCTAAACATATGCTCTCTCACTCCCTCAACACAGCTCCACCAAACAAAATACAAAATATTTATACTGCGTCATACCACGTTAACACCAGTATGACGCAGAGGGAAAATAAGTGTTTCATTGTCCCTTACAGTATGTAAACATGGAATATAGCTATACCCATTAGTATACACACTTCAGTACTGTCTGTTTAAAATTTTCCTAAAGACTATATAACCTGTTAAATATAGATATGCACACTTACATATAGGCCATAGAGGAAAAAGCTATTGTATTACAGGAAATAGTGGTGATATATTTTAGTATTTTAAAATATAGGTGTTGAAATACTGGGTTTACAAGACAAGAAATGTTAATTGTTAATGAAAGTGTCCAGAATTATAGTGTAGTTTAAGGTAGAAAGGAAGTAAATCTGACATTTGAAAGTGTCCCTAAACATATGCTCTGCTGAGGTAGCTACACAATCTGGAAAAAGTGTTGCCTCATCGGAACATAGGAAAACAGGCTGGGTGACAAAATGTGTGTTTGTATGTACACACTAACGATAATAAGCGTGGTTAAACAAAGGAAAGGAGACGAAAACCGAGAGCAACCACTGCTGCAGATACGAATATTTAACTTAAAATTAATTTTAAATTGTATTGTTGAAAAATCGGTTTAAAAGTGTGAAGACTTTTGAAGTAAAAAGGGGGAAAAGCCATTTGCTTTGCTTTCCGCCACAAACGTCGCGATATTACAGCACGATGACGCCGTGAGTGTTCAGCCAATAAAGCAACGCGCTTCCCTCTCGATTCTTATTCCACTACGGACACAGGACGAACTCTGTAGCTTAAGAGCTTAGGTCGAGTTCAGGCACGGCAGAAAACAGAGAAACATTTACTTTTAGCATTTGGAAATAATATTGAAGCCAAATAGTTGTTGTTTTACGTGACGTTTATACCGGGCATATTGGGTAGCTCTTTTCATTTGAAAGTTGGTACAGAAAAACGTCGACAAAAAAGCACTAGGAGGACACAGCTACATACCGGCAAACAAAGAAACCCTTTCTCAGAGAAACAACTAATCAATCCTCTTTAGTTATGAGTCATGTGGCCGTCGAAAATGTACACGGTCTAGACCAGCAGGTAAGTGAAAGACGGTGTTTAATTTTATGCTCTCCGTTGGCCAGCGTTATCATTGAAGTTGAAATTTGGGCGATACTCATGGAGTCCTGGCTTGTGCTCGAGTTGGCTAAGCTAGCTAGCCAGCAGCTAACTGCGTGTCGTAATTTGCGGGCTAAAATGGAGGTTGGTGGTGTACACGGAGGTAATGGTGATGATGGCGGAACTGCATATTTCAATGCGGCGTTTGTTTCACCCCAGCAGTTCACCGACTCAGGGTAACGTTCAGAACGAAGAGACTCCCAGCAAGGTTTTTTTTGTTAAATCAGTTTTGGTCATTAAGTTTTGTGGGTTTTTTTTTTTTTTTTTTTTTTTTTTTACGCACTTTTTTTCTTTCTCGAATATCAGATCTAAGCAGTAAGCTGATGTGAAGTAGCCAACGTTAGCGCGATTATCGCGTTTGGTTTAAGTAGCTAAATTACTAATGTTAGTTATAAACACTTTAGCCGGCTAACTTTAGGCGTCTTCTTAGTTTTCGCTGACCGTGGTTTATCTGGGCCTACTTTGTCAATATGCAGGCCCAAACCAGCTAGTGAGCTAGCCGGGGAGCTATTTATTGGAATCGCGGACCGCGTGTTTGGTGTGTTCTGTCGTTAGCTAGCTAGCTACTTTTCTTGATGCCCGATATTTAGTTTCTCTAATGTTAACCTTTTATTTATGACTTAAGTGTTGGTGAGAATCGTTAAGTACGGCACGCGGTGGTAGCGTTACCCATGACTTTGGCCAGGTTTATCCAATGTGCTTAATCCGTTGCTTTTGTACGTCTTTCAGTTCGCTTTGTGAAACCTCACAAACACTCACATTGTCTTAGCTTGTTGGTGCAGGTGATTGTTGCTTAGGCCAACAAACGGATGATATTGAAAACCTTGGAAATTACTTTGCTTTCTATCACGTTTCCCATATATGGACAGTTCATTACTAGATGTATTTTTTTCTGATGTATATGATCTCTACGCACAAGCCGTGGTGCTAGGCCAAAAATAGCTAAGCACATAGCTCTAAAGCCACAAGGCTCCATTGTTTTGTTGTTCTGCTCCAGATATTTGTGGCCTTTGTCACTTCAGTTTGTTTTAATTTAATTCTTTAATTGAATACATAGTTTGACCTGTTTGTTTCCTTTTTGCGCTTCCCCTGTTCAATAAAATGATTGTTTTTCAGCTGGCTGTCCTAGACTTGAACTCTGATGTACAAGGAGGAGGTACTGGCAGTAAGTATCTGTTTACTGAGTACACTTTGGTCCTGATAATTCAACCAAGTGATAGCTTCAATTGGTCTGGCCAGTAATTCATAATGCTTTAATTTGTGAGGGAGCAGGGTAGTTGCTACATCTGGTTTTGCGTCTCCTGTCAGCGAGCTTAGTTAAGGTCTGTAAATGACCAGTTTTTTGAAACTGGGTCTCACAGTGGGACATGTTAAAGATCTTTGGCCATTAGATGGTGCAAAGCGACCCTAGAAATTGCTTGTTTCAGTTTGCCATCCTAACAAAAGCTCTCTGTCACCAGGGCGTTACATTCCACCTCATTTAAGGAACAAGGAGGCTTCCAAGAATGGTAAGGGTGTCCTTTGTTTCTTTGTACCTCCAATTTTATTTTTCTATTAGTGTTAAAAAAATTATTTACACACACATATATGCATGCATGCACACACACACACACACACACACACGTCAGTCTTATAATTTAAGTTTGTAAGCATGTTTGGGTACCAAATACAGTAGTTAAGTTTTTTTTCAAGGAGAAGCTCATTGCTCCTCATAGAGGCCCCACCTCACAACTTGCATGGCTTAAAGGGCCTGCTGCTGACACCTTGGTGCCAGATGCCACAGGGTGCTTTTAGAGGTCATGAGTCTGTGGCTCCAATGGTCAGATTTGGTGTGAAGGCGCAAGGTGAACCTACTGGGTTTTTGTTCACCTTAGTATGTGTTGTGAATTTCATACTATAGCAAGCATATGTTTGTGGGTAATTTGATTCTCCTCTTAGATTATGTGGACATTGAAAGTCTGAGTTAGTCATCTTTGAGTTTTGCTTTAGTATTTTAAAACATTTTCTCGCTTGATGCAGACTGGACATCTGACTGCCTGATTTCTTAAAACATGCCTTGAAAGCTTAAATGCCACAGTAACATC
The DNA here is from genome assembly GCF_030463535.1 of Salminus brasiliensis. NCBI lineage: Eukaryota > Metazoa > Chordata > Actinopteri > Characiformes > Bryconidae > Salminus > Salminus brasiliensis. Next base: position 11,082,356 of record NC_132884.1, on the reverse strand, counting down.
TGTCTTTATGTAATTTCTGGTTGTTGGCTGGTGTTTTCAGTTTTCTTTGCCAGTGTTTTTCTAGGCAGGACAAATTTGGATCAGTGGTGTTTAAATGCATCGTAGTGTAATCAAGCTGTATAGCTGCTGCTGCAGATTTCTGGAGTCTGAAACTAGAGTTGGGTATCAAATTAAGAACTAATGTTTGGGTGTAGTGGGATATGAGTAAACACAACTTGCTTTACAAAGCATGCCTGAAGCTGCAAGCAAAAAAGGGTGCATGCAAGCAGAGCTCAAGATCTTTTTAGGAAAACCAACCCTGTAATTTGTAACCGTTTAGTTCTTTTCTTGTGGAAATGTCAATGTGCAGACGCTCCTGGTGGATGGGATGGTGGTCGCAGCAATGGGTTTGTAAATGGTTACCATGATGGCCGTGACAACCGTGTGAATGGAGGCAGTGCTTTTGGTAGTCGAGGGCCCGTACGCAATGACCGTGGGGGCAGAGGAGGTTACAGAGGCAGGGGCAGTGGCTCCTTCCAGCCAGGACAAAACACAGGTGAGTACAGAAGAGTCCAGGATTGTGTCTAAGGGTGAAAAAAAAAAATAAAGGTTTAAGTTGACTGACTTTAAAATATTTTATTTCTAGGCTTTGGCTATGACAAAGATGGAGGTGGATGGAATGCTACTAAAGACAATGCCTATAGCAGCTTTGGTGGACGTTCTGACCGGGGCAAGTCTGCCTTCTTTAGTGATCGTGGGTCCTCTTCCAGGGGAAGGTAATGCAATACCCTCCTTTAAACAAGTATGAGCCTGAGCTATTTACTTTAAGAGTGAACATGACTCCACAGATATCAGTGAAGATAAACATCTGAATTGATAGGTATGAGCGTGGAGGTTTTGGTGGTGGAGGAAACGGCCGTTGGGTTGAGGAGTCCAGAGATGATGAGGACTGGTCCAAACCTCTGGCCCCAAATGAAAGGCTGGAACAGTAAGTATGAACCCTTGTGGGGTGTTGTGTGGGGTAAAGAAAAAGGCCAGTGTTCCTAATTGTCTGTTTCTCTTAGCGAGCTCTTCTCTGGGAGCAATACAGGGATTAACTTTGAGAAATATGATGACATTCCTGTTGAAGCCACTGGCCACAACTGCCCTCAACACATTGAGAGTGTGAGTTACCTTACACATGCCTCACATACTCTTTAGAGTGTTGAGTCTTTTAAATCGAAACCTCTCTTTAGGGGTATAATTTTTGCATAATGTTTCTGTTTTGTGTACAGTTTCATGATGTGGAAATGGGAGAGATCGTTATGGGCAACATTACTTTGAGCCGCTACACACGCCCCACTCCAGTCCAGAAACATGCTATTCCAATCATCAAATCCAAAAGAGACCTAATGGCATGTGCACAAACAGGTCAGATATCAATAGAACTTCACCAGCTGAAGCCTGAGAGTGAATGAAGCGTTTGAGTTGATGTTTTTTTGTTTCTTCTAAGGCTCTGGTAAAACTGCAGCTTTCCTGTTGCCTGTGCTAAGCCAGATTTACACAGATGGACCAGGTGAAGCCCTACAGGCTGCAAAGAACAGTGGCCAGGTGAGTGGATCTTAAAGACCTTTTTTGTGCAGACACTTGGTGATCAATTAACTGTGTGGGCTAACTGTCTTCTGCTGTAGGAAAATGGAAGATATGGACGTCGTAAACAGTATCCCATTTCGCTTGTTCTGGCTCCCACTAGAGAACTGGCTCTTCAGATATATGATGAGGCCAGAAAGGTAATCACTCCCTGGTGACTCAAGACCAACTGTTGCACAGATCGCTATGATGTCTGGTGGTTATGGACATATTTAGGAAGAGATTACTGTCTGCTAGTGGAAAGGACATGCTGTTACAACTTTATGTAGGTCATTAGTTTACTGGGTGGTATTTAAATGTTTTTAAAATGTATAGATACAACCATTCATGTTATGACATGGTCATAACTGACAGTAGAAAACATGGGTCTGATCAAATGTGAACCTCAGTACAGAAGAGGGGGAAATGGCTTTTAATTGTATGCCTTTTAAGCACTGATTTTAAAATGGGTGTAGTCATCCTAAATCCCACTTAATTTCTCTGACTTATGTTGAAATGGTGTCCTTAAAGAACATCTATATGGACAAAGTCAGAATTGCCTGTACTTCACTATTAGGGGTTTTGTATGTTTTTTTGCACATTGCTCCTGGTCATTTGGCATGCTTGAGTTCTGAAACTGGCTTTAATTTCACTAACTCTCCTCTCCCTAAACCTGTGTAGTTTGCATACCGTTCACGGGTGCGCCCGTGTGTGGTGTATGGAGGAGCTGACATTGGCCAACAGATTCGTGACCTAGAGAGGGGCTGCCACTTGCTGGTGGCGACACCCGGTCGTCTTGTAGACATGATGGAGAGGGGCAAGATTGGCTTGGATTATTGCAAGTGAGTCAGTGGCATTGCATGTTTTGGTGAGTCTTTTGGTAAAGAGTGTGGCTTTTCATGATAAAAGCAAGGGTAAAAAGTTTCTATTTTTCACTGCAGTTACTTGGTCCTGGATGAGGCTGATAGGATGTTGGACATGGGTTTCGAGCCACAGATCCGTCGTATTGTAGAGCAGGACACCATGCCTCCCAAAGGACTGCGCCAGACTATGATGTTCAGTGCAACCTTCCCAAAAGAGATCCAAGTATGAAAACTGTATATAAATGATTTGCCAAGAACACTTATAAACCTAGGTTTTTATTGGTGCTGTTTTGTACATTTAATCACATACACAGTGTATTGTATTGGTACGCTTGACCTATTTCTGGTTAGTTTCATTTCTGGATCTTATTTCCTGACCATACTATTTCTTTGGCTCTTTATGAAAACCTAGAATTTGCTGATTTTTGGGGTGGGCCCTGATTATTTTGGGTAATGCTACAGGTCTTTGGACTAATTCTTTTATTGGGTCTCTTTTAGATCCTTGCACGTGACTTCCTGGAAGATTACATCTTTTTGGCAGTGGGCCGTGTGGGTTCCACCTCTGAGAACATTACCCAAAAAGTGGTCTGGGTTGAGGAAAGTGATAAGAGATCCTTCCTGCTTGACCTTCTCAATGCCACAGGTGAATTAGAGCTATGTAATTGCAATGTTGCAAACATTCTTTATTTTATGTTTGGCAGGATGTACACAGCAGAAAGGCTGCTTTGTTTGAGGAATTCTTTATACAGGACATGTCTGCAGCTTTATTTCTAAACCATTTTCAAATCCACACTTCTGTGAATGAGGAGAGAAAAGACATAAGTTCCTAGTTATCTTTACAGACATGATCGCACTGTAATTTGAAACTGTTTCAGTGGGTTAGCAATACATAAAGCTTATTGTGAGGTCTGGTTTTATCCAAAGTCATACCAAGCGAGGTTCAGGACAATACAGGAGAAAACAGGGAGAAACCTGGTGAGTAGATTTATTTTAACCCCCACCCTGTTGAGCTATGTCAATTCTTTGCTTTAAGGTTTGTTTTGTTTTATTTATTTATTTATCATTTATTTGTTTTTGTTTTGGGCACAGACTTGTGCATGCAACAATGCCCCTTCCTCGGTTAAACTGTGGACATTTGTACATGTTTCATTCCCCCATAACACCATTATTGAGGGGGGAGAAACGCTGTACTCATTGTTTTTTATGGTTTCCCTTTTCATCTTTGGGTTTGTAACTTGTGCAACATGGCTGGTGAAAGCTTCCCATATGAGACTGACAAAAGCAAAGACCAGTTTCTGGTTCCTACATGCAATTTTTTATTATTATTTATTTATTTTATTTTTAAATCACAAATTCAGACATGCCATATTCAAGTCTCCTCCTATCCCAACAGGTAAAGACTCTCTCACACTCGTGTTTGTGGAAACTAAAAAGGGTGCAGATGCACTGGAGGACTTCCTGTATCGTGAGGGCTATGCCTGCACCAGTATCCATGGAGACCGTTCGCAGAGAGATCGTGAGGAAGCACTTAATCAGTTCCGCTCAGGACGATGCCCAATTCTAGTTGCTACTGCTGTATGTACTATCTTAAGCTTTCTTTTGCTTGGGAAGTAGGGCTCCAAATAATTCATTATCAACTAGCTTCATAATTATGCTCATTTTCTTGGAGGCAGAGGCTTAAGTAACCTTGCATGCTTAAGCCATGGGTGGTTTATACTTGTGTTTCAAGGAAGATCTTCAAGCAATTGGTAGATTGAAGACATTAGATTTCCTAGTAATGAGCCTTGAACTAAGCATTTGCTCAGTAACAGTGATGTGGCAGGCAATTGATTTAGTTGGTTTTGATCTGGCAATGAGTGGTTGTCTTTGTCACACAGGTAGCTGCACGTGGTCTGGACATCTCTAACGTGAAACATGTCATTAACTTTGACTTGCCCAGTGACATTGAGGAGTATGTGCATCGTATTGGTCGTACTGGTCGTGTGGGCAACCTTGGTAATAACTACATTTTGTTTGCTGTAGTGTTTAACAAGTGTGTAGTTTTTTTTTTTTTTTTTTTTTTTTTTTTTTTTTTTACAAGGGTAACTATTCAGTCTTTATGACCTACCTATTTCTTTAGGTCTTGCTACTTCGTTCTTCAATGATAAAAACAGCAACATTACCAAGGATCTACTGGATATTCTAGTTGAGGCTAAACAGGAAGTACCTTCTTGGTTGGAGAGCCTAGCTTATGAGCATCAACACAAGAGCAGCAGCCGTGGCCGCTCAAAGAGGTAACCACCCCCCCTGCTTTTCATGCAGTCCTAGTCCTGTTTGTTTTGGTGTTTTAAAACGAAGGAATGTACCAGTTTCTCATGAGGGAGATCTAAAGATATGGTGCTGGGCAATGCTATTAAATAATCAATCTTGATCTTGGTTAACAGTTTATATATTAAACAAATGCTAACACATTTGCTAAATGGTGGTTATCTGTGGTGATGTGACTACACATGTAGTAGTGTTAAGGGACAGTGCATAAACACACTGGGAAAATGCTAACAATTTAAATCATGGTAACTGATTCTGAATATTTTAACGAACTACTTATTAATTACTCCCTCCAAGATTCTCTGGTGGGTTTGGAGCCAGAGATTATCGTCAGACCGCCAGCAGCAGCAGCAGTGGAGGCTTTGGTAGCCGTGGCAGTCGTAACACAGGGGGCCATGGCGGAAACCGTGGATTTGGTGGTGGTAAGGGTTGGTTTCGCTCAGGAAAACTCTGATTGGGGGATGAGCCTTTATACATACATACATGCATGCATAATTCAGATAACCGTCTGGATTATTTTAAGTGTGCGCTTCTCGTCATCTAATTTGTTTAATCTTTTTTTGGGGGGGGCTCCTTAGGTGGATTTGGAAACTTCTACAATAGTGATGGCTATGGAGGAAACTACTCTCAGGTGGACTGGTGGGGTAACTAACTCCATCCCTCCCACTCTCCATCTCTCCAACCCCACTCTCCACGATCAGTGGGTCATCATACCAAACTCGCTGAATGGAAACCACATGTAACTTAGCCAGACAACTTACCCTGTGTAGCTTTCAAGAACTCTACAGTACATTACCAGCTGTGATTCTCTGACCACATCCCAAAATGATGCATACCACTGGCTGTAGAAAATGGGGTTGCCAGGGTGATTGATGGCTTTGGCCACAGGGGAACCAGTCTTCAGACTTGCTTGTCTGTAGAAAGACAAAAAGGAGGGAAAAATGCAGAAGTATACTTTATTTGAATCTTTTGGCTCATTTTCCCACCACACCGCATTGCTTTCTTTGTAGTACTTGAGAATCATTTGTTAGTTAATGTACTGTGCCTTTAAATTTTGACTTGATTTTGTTTTTAAATGTCAGACTGGCTAACACTTGGCCACATTTGTGGTTTGTTTCTGCTTTTTTTTTTTTATTTATTTTTTTTTCTTCCCCTCCCCTTACATCACTTTGTTTTTTGAAGGTAAGAAATTTCAGCTTGTGCTCAATCAAACCTTGGCAAACTCTGGGATGGTCTAATTTTGATCTTGTTCTGAACTTCAAATTTGTCACCAGGTCACCAGACTGCTGTTGCAAAGTGGCCTGGCCCTCACTTGATTGGCTTTCACTCTTGCTTGACAGTGTTGCAAGGGAATAAAATTGTTCTTGCTCACTCTATCCTGAGGAGGTACGTCTTGGGGATGTGGTAGTTGTCTGGAAAGAAATACCAAGCCATTCCAGGTTCTGATCTCTTAATATCCATAGTCATGCTGCTGTTCAGGAACAGCCTGTACCTTCTTTCACACCAGTGTTTGGATGTGATGCTTGATTGCTCCCACTTCTGAATTGTAACATTTCAGGCAGCTAGTTCAGTGCCACAAACTAGCCGTTTGGAGGAAGTGCATTGGTTTATTCACTTGAACTATTGTTTCTTACTTGAACTATTATGGAGCTGGCTATTTGGAAGTTTTTTTTTCTTTATTTAATGAAATGGTGTACTCCAAGCTACTGCCATAATGAAAAGGTCAAATGGCTACACCGCATCAGAGTGGACTGGCCCTAAAGCCAATCCTGTCTCTGCAGTAATTCGCATGCTAGTGTTCTTGTTTTTTGGTCAAGGAGATTCAAGTTTCTGCAGCAGGCTTTTTTAATATAGAACATCATCCAGATTTTTTCTTTCTCTCTTCCCAAGCTGTGTTGAATTTTGAATAGACATCCTCGGACTTGCACTAGAGACATGGCTCCCCTTTGAGACCTCCAGGAGCTTGGGGCTGGAAAAATCAGAAATGTTGTACACAGCTAAAGAAACTGCACATGGGGAGACTAAGACTGGCGAGATTGCAGTTTTGGCATAACACTTAATTTTTTTTCTTTCTTTGTAGTGGATGAGGTTTCCATGGCATTCTGGCCAAAGACAGGGTTGCAGGTTTTCCACCCATTCCTCCCTTTACTGTAAGCTACAGCAGTTGAGCTGCTGTGCGGTACTGTGGAGACCAGACCAGTAGTTGGTTAGAGTAACTGGCAGTGCTCACCCCTCCCGTTCAGCTGACGAGGTTTAAGGGGGGTGGGCGGGATACTACATTTAACTGAAGTGCAATAGATTTCCTTGTGTGTTGTGCCTTTTGACATTGACAAGTGTGAGAAATGGTGAACTGAAGCAGATGCACTGACAGTATTGTGGTAACTTAAAATGAGTGGTGCTATTTAGGTCTAGGCCCATGTATGTTATGCCCATCGAGTTTTACGAAAAAATGTTCTTTTATTGCACATCTAGAGTTTTATATAAATGTCTTGAGTGCGTGTCCTTAAGCTTCCAAATAATTGTGTGTGGAGACTGTAAAAACGCAGCTTGTTTACAAAAGGGGAAGGGTTCTCAATATTAACAAGGATCGATTTGGGACCAGGGAATCAGCAGTGGGGAATTTAGCTATTTGCACACGGATTACTAGATTCTACTTTTGCTGCTAGTTTGTGTAACTTATTGAGCATTTTTGAGAAATATTTATTTTTATAAGCCTAAAAGTGATTGTTTCAAGTAACTTGACCAAAAGACAGTACAAAAACACTGGCACTTGAATGTTGAATGTCACCCGTATGCGTGAAATTTATATATTTCGGGGTAGTGTGAGCTTTTTAAAGTTTAAGGTCATTTTGGACTGTCAAAATCCACTCTTGTAGCCTCAATGGCCAACAATTTCAGTCACACTTAATTGGCAGACAAAATTTAAAAGCGAACAATGCCAAGGTTTGGACAAAAGATCAAAACATTTTTTTCCTAAATATCAGTGAAGTGTCCAGATTGTCCAGGTTTTTTTGTTTTGTGTTTTTTGGGTTTTGTATGTTTTTTGAATCCCCACCCCCCCACCCCCTCCCCAGTGAATGTCTGGCACATGGCAATCTTAAAGAAAACATGTGGTTATTTTCTTGTTGCGTTTGGAGAAATTGGGCATTTGGAAACACTGTTCTCTTCCTGGTTTAGTGGGAAATTCAATTAGTCTTAAGGAGCAGATGTTCAGTTTAAATGTGTTGAACAGGTAAAGACAAGCTTTCAGTTCACCAAACCATGACAAGGAACACCACCGGAGCCCTTAGTTAGAATTTGCTTTATGTACTAGTTTAGAAGCTGTGCACTGCACGAGAACATTGTATGATTTTACCAAAATAAAGTTTGAAATGGCAAAGATTGCATTTACTTAATTATTGACCATCTTCTTTACTATATCCCAAACACAATTGAAGTTAGAAAGTACACTGTGCTTTTACAATTATTTCTCAATGTTTCAACAGGAGTCCCTTTCCACCTAAAAAAGTAACTGAACACATGTTTGATGTTTACTCTTCATGCATCACTACCCATTTCAATGAGATACCAAACATCAGTAGGAAAGGGTAGTTAAATTCACAAATACAAGACTGCAACATGATATGCAACATCTGTACTGTAAAATAAAAATTACAACAAACATTTACACTCAATGAGCACTTTATTACACAAATACAGAGTAAGGTCTCCTTGTACTCTATTACAACTAATTCATGAGATGGCTTCCACAAGCTCTGACCATTACTTTTAGATTCTGGTCCATGTTAACATGCCTGTGTAAGGCATCTCCTGCGCATTTTTTAGGGGCATGTTCATGATGTGACTCACGTTGTACCACACCCCTAGGGTGCTCTACTGGATTCAGATCTAATGACTGGAATGGGCACTGTCATGTTCATAAAACCAGTTTGATATTACTTTCTTTTATGACTTGGTGCATCTCTGAAGGCATCATCTGTGTGCCTCAGCAGAATTGAGATTCATTCATCTGTAATTCTGATGAGCCTGAGCCTTTTGCCTTAAGGTTCAACGTGGTGTGCAATCTGAGCCTGTACATTTGTACTGTAGTCTCTCTCCTTGACCCAATCAGGTCATTTTCTGCTGACCTTTTTTAACAAGGCGTTTCTGTCCACAGAACACAGCTCTGGATGTTTTTTTGTTTTTTGTTTGGTGTTTGTTTTTTTGGGGGTTTTTTTTGCTTAGGCATTGAGATGGTTGATTATAGAATTGCACATGAGTAGGTGTACATCTGTTCCAACTAAAGTTCTTAATCCTTTAATATTTCACATTTTTCTCGTCAGATGCATGTAACCTATACATATGTATTGTATGCACAGCAAACCACAATACTAAAAACTGTGTAACTGAGTTGAATGGAAAATATACTCCGTTTATGTAAAGAAAACCCTCCCTCCAAATTTGTAAGACTTAATAGCCTAGCAGACTCAATCATTTGGCAAAATTAGAGTACAGTAAAGCTTCCAAGGGTCCACATTAAGGTCTCACAAAATTTGTGTAGGTCTGTTCCATTGTCTTGTAACTGTTTGGCTCAAGAGGCAACACCCAACAAGAATCCTCCAACAAAGCTGCTAGACACCACAACGTTTCTCTTCACAAACTCTGTAGCCTGGAAAACATCAGAAACATGCAGCTGTTAACTGATGTTTTATAAAGATCCCACATGCAAGATTAGGTTATCACAGTCTGGAAATGGGGCCAAAAGTGAGGCATTTTGGCAGTCCTCATAAAAACATGGATTTCTGAGTTTACTCCCAAAAAAAGCATCCAAATGGTTAAACCACATAAGCTGTGTCCAAATTTATTTATTTATTTTTAAATGACTAGTCACTACATTATATGATGTGAACGCAGTTGATCAAGCTGGAAAGTAGTTTATGGTCAAATAGTTTATGATCAATACATCAGTGATTCTGAAGGCAATAAAAAAGCAACACAAATCTTCTGACTGTCTTGTAGTGATAAATTACATTTTTGTTCATCAGATGTAAATCACCTCCCAAAAAAGAAAAAAGGCTTTTGATTTGTTGATGGTAAATTCAGTTTATTCTTAACAACACTTTGTTGTTTCACCAACAGAGGGCAGTCTCACTACTGTACAATATACAGTATCCATAAAAAAGCTGGAAAAATAGCATTTATTTGAAATTTGTTACTCTAGATGATAAACAACGAATTTAAATCTAACAGAGAGGCTAACATATCCTCAGAAAAATCTGAGGATGAAGATTAGTAACATCAAACGTGCTATATATGGCTCATTTTAGAGTAGGAGTTATATTTTGCACCTCTTTATTGAATCAGTTGTGTATTCATTTATATTAAGTTACTAATATAAATAATACTTGATGTAAACTGTAGGCACAATTTACACACAAAATATAAACTAAATGACTCCCACCGTTTAAAAATTACAAAAGCTTGACAAAACCTAAAATAAAAAAAATGTCCACATTCAATTCATAATATGTCCTCTTCATGCGTTATTGAATCACACCATTGTTTTGTTTTGACACGACACAGTACTTTTTACAAATAGACTTTTGAACCCAAAAGACAGATATCCTTTACCTCCTCAATGAAAGTGTTTATTTCCGGGGCTGCTTTGTTGGCCCTCTTTTTAAGATGTCTCTTGGCTTTGTTGACATCTTTCTCCACTTTCTTCCAGTCAACTTCCACATAGCCACTGTGATTAGCAATCTGTACAAGAATTATTAAGTACATAAATTTAACGTAGACTGTAACATAGACAAACATTTGTAATGCAACATGCAATATAAACATGAACTAGCAGATACACCTGTCTGTTTTACCTGTAGTAATAGAAAACCTCCTCCTACTGCAGTAGCAGCTATTTTCCCCACCCTTTGAAAAAGGTATCCAGCACACCTAAAGATAAGAACAAAATGTATAAGGCATGTTTAATAAGTAACAAATTAAGCAATCTGCTCCAGCTGTTACAAACACCATGACCCTTTAGTGTTGATGTAGTTAAAAAACTTTGACTGAAACATTTTAAATTTATACTATACAGTCACATGAAAAATGGAAACAATCAGGACACTCCATGAAAACCTTTATGTTTAACAAAGTATAAAACCCACAACGGTCACAGAAATAACTTGAATCTGACAAAAGTAATAATTAATAAAAATGCTATGAAAATTAACCAATGAAAGTCAGACATTGCTTTTCAACCATGCTTCCACAGAATTATTTTCATTAAAAATAAATTCATGAAACAGGACTGGACAAAAATGATGGTACTCTTAACTTAATATTTTGTTGCACAACCTTTTAAGACCATCACTGCAATCAAATGATTCCTGTAACTGTCAGTGAGACTTCTGTATCTCTCAGCAGGTATTTTGGCCCACTCCTGATGAGCAAACTGCTCCAGTTGTCTCAGGTTTGAAGGGTGCCTTTTCCAGACGGCATGTTTCAGCTCCTTCCAAAGATGCTCAATAGGATTTAGGTCAGGGCTCATAGAAGGCCACTTCAGAAGAGTCCAATGTTTTCCTTTTAGCCATTCTTGGTTGTTTTTAGCTGTGTGTTTTGGGTCATTATCCTGTTGCAAGACCCATGACCTGCGACTGAGACCAAGCTTTCTGACACTGGGCAGCACATTTCTCTCCAGAATCCCTTGATAGTCTTGAGATTTCATTGTACCCTGCACAGATTCAAGACACCCTGTGCCAGATGCAGCAAAGCAGCCCCAGAACATAACAGAGCCTCCTCCATGTTTCACAGTAGGGTCAATGTTCTTTTCTTGATATGCTTCATTTTTCCGTCTGTTCCAAAAAAGTTCCATTTTTGTCTCATCTGTCCAGAGGACATTATCCCAGAAGCTTTGGGGCTTGTCAACATGTACTTTGGCAAATTCCAGTCTGGCTTTTTTACGATTTGTTTTTAACAATGGTGTCCTCCTTGGTCGTCTCCCATGAAGTCCACTTTGGCTCAAACAATGGATGGTGTGATCTGACACTGATGTTCCTTGAGCTTGAAGTTCACCTTTACTCTCTTTAGAAGTTTTTCCTGGCTCTTTTGTATTTTGTATTATACTCTTTGATTTGTCATCAATTTTCCTCCTGCGACCACGTCCAGGGAGGTTGGCTAGAGTCCCATGAATCTTAAATTTCTGAATAATATGTGCAACTGTAGTCACAGGAACATCAAGCTGCTTGGATATGCCCTTATAACCTTTACCTTTAACATGCTTGTCTATAATTTTCTTTCTAATCTCCTGCGACAACTCTTTTTAAGGTGCACGTATTTGTCACTGTACAGTGTACAGCGAAATGTGTCCTCCGCATTTAACCCATCTGGTAGTGAACACACACTCACACACACACATGTGTTAGGGGCAGTGAGTACACACACACACCCAGAGCAGTGGGCAGCCAACTCCAGCGCCCGGGGAGCAGAGAGGGTAAAGGGCCTTGCTCAAGGGCCCAACAGTGGCAGCTTGCCGAGCCCAGGAATCGAACCCACAACCCTGTTATCGATATCCTGGCGCTCTAACCGCTGAGCCACCACTGCTTCCTCTGGTCCATGTTAAGTGTGGTACACCAAACAGCACAGTGACTACCTGTAGCCCTATATATAGGCCCACTGACAGATTACAAGATTGTAGAAACCTGTTTAACATGTCCCTTTGGACATTTTCAGGGGTACAATCATTTTTTACATATTTACAAATATGGACATTTTATCTTCATTTGAACAATAATAAGGGAACATTCCAGTAAATCCACTAAGAAAGAAATTAAAAGTTCTAGAATGGTCAGAGTATAGATTTGAATCAGGCCACCAATGCAAGAAACCCCTCAAACATCACACAGGTGAAATAATTCTGCATGGAGGAGCGGAAAGAACTTTGTCCCAGTTGGTATAATCAAGAAATGTCAAATAATCAAGAAAATCAATATCTTAATAAACAACTGAATATTTAATGGGGTGTCCTAATTTTTCATGTCTTTCATGTACATTTACACAGATTAATACATTAGATACTAAATGATAATATACTGACTATAAAATAAAATTACAGTATTTAAGACTAGACATACAGCATGTCCAAGGTTGTACACACCTGCTCATTCAACATTTCTTTTAAAACCAACAGTATTAATAAAAAGTTTGTTCGCCTTTGCTGCAATAACAGCTTCTACTCTTCAGTTTACCTTACAATTCGATTCAATTCTGATACAGAGGACAGAGATGCGATTTAGAAAGTGATGATCTTTTTTCTATACAGGATTTCTTTTTTTTTAATTACTGTTACTTTTTTGTAATGATCCATAATGAATTTACTTCCAATTCCACGAGACACTAGCTGCTAACAGCTTATTCTTTAGCAATGTTCACGCATCACATGTAACAGCTATCCAACCCATTTTCTTCTGTGATTTCTTCTGTTTTGGTCTAGTTGCACAGTTTGGGGTAAAATTAAAATACCAGCGCCTACATTTACACAGCAGGTAAAGTGGCCGAAATCCAATTTTCTCAATGTGACCTTTATACAACATTGGTCTTAACAGTTCACGCTTCACATGATATTTTGGTTTTATCTTCACCAGCAACACAGGAGTTTGCCCTTTCTTAGTTGGGTCGAAGATTTGACATCGCTTGCTCGATGGTCCTTTGGTTGGCAGCATCACCCATCTGTCTTTGTTATGTGCACGCCACAGACTGTTTGGCGCTGCACTTCTGCACTGCTGAGTTCCGCCTTTTGTATTTAACAGTAGCATTTAGACAAATGTTTTTTGACATTTATGAATTCATTTAGAATTTAGATTCAGAAGTGCATCTATGAATCACCCCCCCCTTGACACTAAACATTGTGGTGAGCATTTGATTAAATTAAATTACAAGAGGTCATGTCCTGATGTTAGCTGTTAAGTAATGGATAACAAACACCACTTAAATGCATCTAAAATGTATTTAATGGTGCTGCTCAAAGTTTCACTTCCCCAGCCCTGCACTGGGTGAGCTCAGCTTCTCCAGTGTGTCCTGTTCTATCCTGTTCTATCAGCTGTGTGCACGCAATTTATTGGAGTGGATTGATGTATTATTGTAATGTATACATAATATGTTTATAATTGTATATAATTGTGAGTAGAAAAACTTTAAACAACAGTATTATATTATGCTGGACTGTCACTTAGATTAGATTAACGTTCTAGAGTCTCACTGTATACAAATTAATAATATCTTTGCAATAAGACAGCACAGAAATATGGTTTAAACTTTTCCTGAATCTGTATAATCTGCCCTTAAGATTGCTATGAAGACAAGTAAAGATAATTGATGAATTTAATTCATTTTGTGAAACTAAGACTCTGTTAAACCCATCTCAAGCACCAAAACAATTCAGTAAAATGTATGTTTTCACAAGAAATATTAATAATTTATAAAATTTGACTTTTTAAGGTTTGATTATCTCTGCACACAGTGCTCTGTCACATGGGGTCTTATAACAGAGAGAGCTGGGATTGTTCTTAACATGTGGGTATTATCTTATATGCAAGATTTGCCAAAACAAAAAATCCCCTTAGACTCCAAGGAGTTATCTCCATGCAGTACAGGTATTGCATTCTTAGTGGGAACAATGTGTTAAAACAGCATTTAGGATAGGTAGCTCCACACACCAGCCGGTAACCCCACCCATCATGATCTGAGTGGCCACTGAGTACTTTTCAGCAATGGGCCCAGAGTTACTCCCAAAAACTCTGCTCCACCACTGGTGACTGCGTGCATACTCCGTCAAATCCACAACCTCGTAGGCCTCGTCCTCACTCTCTGCATCTCCCTGGTCTTTGAGCAGACAAACAGAAAGAGTTAGGTTTTACAAATCCATCAATGACAAATAAAATGAGGACATTTTAATTTAGCATCCCAGCATCTTTCAAGGTGCAAAACGTGTCATATTAGTTATAGAAATATCAGTCCAATGGCAATGTTTTAAAGCAAAAATATATATCTGCCTATATTGATATATACACTGTTCTATAGTCTATATTCCAAATATATGAAAGTTACATTGAATTATAGAAAAAGTACCTTGTGGTAAGGTGGTAAACCATTTAGATACTTTTTTTATGTGACACTAGTATTTTATGCCAGTTAAAATAGCGTAAAGCTTTAGTTAGTTAGCCTAGCTATTTTTGTGCCTTTTTTTTGTCTGGGTTTTAAGATAAAAGCTGTTAAGCTTTTATGACAAGCAGTACTCTTTGCTGTGTTTACAACTGTACCAAATCTACTAACAGTTAGCTAGCTGGCTAGCACTAGATCGCTAGCGCTACCTTACTAAACTAATATTGGTTTCTTTCTCATGTCAAAGACGCTGGCAGTAGCAGCAGCAGGTCACTATGTAAACATCGACATAATATAATCGGGCACATCTGTGCCTGTGAAACGATGTAAATTACCTTATCGAGCATATACCATAGTAAGTATTTGCGATATGAGTAGAATAAACCGTGAGCAACCTGCCACAGCCGTCGCTAAACGTGTTTTATATTCTCACTAACCTTCTCGGTGTTGTTCCGCCATTTTGGGTAACGTTAGATTGGTTACATCATCATGTCAGATGAGGTTGACAGCTGTGGATACACACCTACTGTGTGATGCTATGCCACGTCAAGGTTTCAAATAGTAGGTTATGTCCGGGTTTTAGAAATAGAAGGAAAAACAGCACGAGTTATGTTTTTTATTTGAGCTTTGAGAGGAATAGGGATGCAGCATATGAAACTGGGAAAAAAAAACTATATAACATTTCTTTACCATACATTGGGACGTTATTAATAATTATTTGCAACGAGAATGCGCTATCGCATTTATCGTGAGCAATAAAAGTGTGTACTTATGAGTTTAACCATTATTGTACAAAAACAATATAAGAATAGGGTCTGTGGTATTTGCTTACAGTGGTGGCGGACCAGATCATATCCCATTTAATACAATTACACTATTTTTTACTAGATAATCCACTCAAGCCTAATCATAGACGCGTGGCTATACAAAAAGGAGCTGTTGATTCAAAGACCATTTTTGGGGGAAAAATTATCTAAGGATTGGTCCACAAAATTTTAGGACAAGGCCAGTCACGTGCTGAAAATAACGGGTACTATTGGCTGTTGAAGCCAGAGAGGGCGTGTCGAATGCGACGGCGTGGGTTCGCCTGTGTGACACAATTACAACAACTTTAATCTGGTAGCAGATAGAAGAAGTTTGAACTTATTTTTATTAATTCGCCGTTGCATTTGTGCATGAGTGATTGCTCGTGCATGTACGTTTATTCTCTGCAGCTTAAGCGCTGTTGTAAAAATGTGAGAAGACCAACTGAAGGATAACTCGTTTCCAGAAGGATTTGTAGCCGAATTTCACGATATTCGGAAAAAGTTTCTAAAATAGCGTTGATTTCGTTTCGCTTTTTGAACGACTGGAACTCGCCCTTCGTCTCCTCGGTGCGATTCCATGCAATCGTGCCGAGTGTCGCTCGCCGTAGCTGCCCGCGCTGCTGCTCGAAGCCTCGGCGCTGCTGGTGATGAGGAAAAGAAAATGGCGGCGGGAAAAGCGAGTGAAACCGAGGAGGACTTTCCTAGGCTGACAGCGCAGGAGAGGGACAGTTTGGCTGGAGTTGACAGGTCAGAAACGCAGTCTGAATAGCATTCAAAGTGGTTGTCATAAGCGTATGCGTTTTATTCTGCGTTTAGCTGTCCCGAAAGTCTTAAACGACATCAATTAATACTGAGTCCACTGTGTTGTCTTCTCGCTTGCAGCTCACTGTTTGGATTTCTGAGGCTTCATGAAGATGGCGCCAGAACGAAGGCCTTGCTGTTAAAGGTAACGTTAGCTAGCAAGTAGAGTCTGATAAGCTACCTAAGCCGGTCCTTTCTCATAGGGCCATGCACCCTGCATGTAAACACGAGTGTAATTCTGCACATTAGCTCTAAATGGACCCATTTTATTTAGCCCATTCTAACCATTGCGAAAGGAGAACTTAATCTGATGTGCGCACATAACTAACGCGTTAGCGACCCTGCGGCTACGCAACGTCCTTATTTTCTCTAAGCAGGCTACATGGCTAACTAGCTAGCCCACGACCCTAGCCCTGTTTTGTTGGGATTGCTTAACATCATTATTTGTACTTTGTGCTTGTTTAATGTTACTAAATTCTATTCCGCCTTGGCGACGGACATGCACATGTAGCTAGCTATTTAAGTTACTGCCAGCGCAAGTTTGTAAACTTGCAAGCACAGGCGAGCGAGGGAGCTGGCTAGCTTGCTCTTTTTTTACTACCACCAGTACGTTACATTTCTGGCTAGCACTAGCTAGCTCTCTGGTTACATACATACATACTGTTTGTTTTCCTGAATCGTTTGGATCCCTGAGATTAAATCATTCGAGTTGGATTTGTAGGAGTGCACTCTGGACGAATGTTCCCCAACATTTGCTGTTGCAGAACAGTTTAAACTTGAACCATTTCTGGCACGGATATTATCGCAATTATTAACCCGTATGAAACAGAAGCACCCCGGCTTGTCTCTTGGCTAACGTTAATCATGTAGTTGCGGATTATTCTTGTTCTACTTTAGATAGGCTTACTATCTGATGGATGTCTTTTAGATAGCCTTACTGCAGCTCATCTTCATTGAGGAGTCAAGCTAAGTTAGCTGGGGGATGTAAAACGTTATCCAGGTTGGATGATTGCAAATCGTTAGGCTTTTAGCAACGCATGTTCCACTGTTCTAGTTAAGGTTTCAAAACGTCAGTGCCCTGAACATAAAGTACGATTTGCATACACGTTTGATAGGAATTATTGTGTTGATTTGCTGTAAATACAGTTGTTGGTGGCCCTATTTAGCCAGCCAAGCTAGCTCGCAAGCTGGTGGTGCGTTTATCAGTCTGTGGGATGGCAGGGCTAAAACAATCAATTAAGTCCAACACAGCAATCGTGGTCTTAAAGTATCGTGCTGCATTTGCAAACGCATCGCTGTACGAGCTTAGCCCGTTCGTAACTCCTTTCATATCAGTTCTTTGAACGTTTTTGTTCAGAGACGCTGATTTGTGTTAGGTAGTAATGGCTGCTTGGGTCGGCCCAAGATGGCGGGGTTGGGAGGAGTGAGAACTAAATTGTAGCAAGCGAACCGAACAACGCTGCAAATGTTAAGCAGTCTTTTTCAGCAAAATACACAGTTGTCATATACTCAGTCTTTCAGGTTTTAATAATCGCGCAAGCTCTTCCCCTTGCTATGTGTTGTCTTTATCGCGAAACTATCTACCACCCCGTGTTGTGCAGTGTGGCATCAACATGTAGTGAGCTTATTCATTTGGGTGAACAAAGGGTACTTTTAGACAATAACTAGTCCTCTCTCTCAATTTTGCTATGCTTTATGGCACTTTAATTTAAAAAAGGGATACACATTGGCTGTTAACTGTGATTTCTTTCTTGTAAACAAAAGTTGATTAACAAATCCTGTGAAATTTCAGCTACTGCTAATGTGCCTCTACATAAATATACTTCTTTGATGCAAACATAAATCGATGAAGCCCTATTTCTGTGTTTGTGAAGGCCAACATCCCCTCATGTTCGTATGATTGATTTGTGCTTGGAAATTTCTAAAGATTGAATTTGGGATTTATGCTTTGTTTTTAGATATGATAACTGAAGTATCACAAGTAGAAGTTACTTTGTCTCGTTCTCTTGCATGCTTTTTATGCTGCTTTGTCATTTGTTTACTTTTGCTGTTTTTAACTTGTCTTTTAGTTCACAAAGAAACCAAGTGACTTGTACAGTTAACTGGATCACTCTGCCTGTTGGTTTGATATCTATCCTATAAGCGCTTAACATCGGGATGGACACGGGTAGCTGGGCTGTGGAAGGCTTTACAGTGCATTCCTAAAATTATTTTTTACTGATATGTTCCCAGTGGCTTGATTTCTTTTTTTTTTTTTTTTTTTTTTTTTTTTTTTTTTGGTCTTTCTTTCTTTATCCTAATGTTATACATTTTAGAATTCTTGCTCAGCAGATCTAATCCAAATATTTAGATCTTTGATTGCATGTTTAATAGATTCAAGTTATAGGCTTATTCCATAAAAGTTGCTCTCAGAACAGTGTTGACTAATGTCATTGCAAGGACTCATAATGGAGCAGTTTGTTTTGCTAATCTGCATCTGTAAGATTATTGTAGTAATACAAATGGTTGGTTGGTTTTAATTACTTGTAGAACCAGACAAACTGACGCATTTCCTTTTTTTGTGTGTACAATAATGTGTGGCTTTAAAAGAAACTTTAACTATTTTATGACCTGTGTAGTCGAGGTGTACTGCACTGTCTGGCAGTGCTACCCCAGATAGCTGCTTTTCTTAACCTGCACTGACTGAAGTGGGTCACTGTGTCGCTGTGGTCTGAGTGGAAGTTGAGAGGGGAATCACTGAGCAGGACATATTTTTGTGTACAAACACATTTGTGTAGAATGTTTATAAAATGTGTTAACCAATGATAAACCTTTTGACAGATTGACAGTTTAGTCTATTATTAAAGATGTGTGCAGTCTGCCGTGTTTTATTGGTAATGCATGTAATTTGCAGGCATTGGTCACTGTTGAACTTTGACTTTGTCTTCCTGTTGTACAAGTTTCATATGCCAGGTTATATGTATTTTTAACTTATTAAACTGTGAGAAATCTCTTCCGTGTGTCCCTCCATATATTTGTTGAAATGCAAAATGAGTCATTTCGACATCTATATTGGCAGACAATTGTTTAGTTTTGATTTGTAGAGGATTTTTTTTGATCCACTAAAAATGTGTTAATAGGCATTTTATTAATTTATTCATTCATTTCATATAGAAATTTTCCAATTTGTATGTTTTATAAATGGTCATTTGTGGTCGACTGTATAGACTTACTGGTTATTGGCATCTGCCCCGAATTTCCATATTGATGCGGTTATTTGTATCAATTAATTGCTTTTGCTGTTCTGCATGGAATTGTGCCAATAGAAACGGAAACCTGATTTTATTTTGAATCACAAAGCATCTGAAATTGAAATTGAAAAGAGCCATATAGAATGTTAAACAGCTGGTAGGGTAATCAAATATGAAATTCAGTTTTGTTAAAAGCTTTTTTTTTTGACACAGGCTTGTATGATCTACCTTAAGTTGACTAAAATTACTGATACTAGTTAGTTTGTATTTTTGTTTACTAATAAAACTTGTTGGATATGATACAAAAGCATTGTTTTCACATTGTGTTTGCAGCTGTATGCGTTTAACTTGGCTCTTAACGTGTTCTTATAGATTGGCCAATTATGGCGGTCAAATACCCACTGCGTGTGTTGTGCTACAGTTATGCTGCGTAATGACTTGCAGATTTTCTGTTCTGCCCTAGACTGACCAGCATGTTGTGTCAATACGGTTTTTGTTTGTTTGTTTGTTTGTTTTTTTCTGGTTTAACCATTTATTATGTTCAGTTTAGATGGTAGTGTTGTTCACTTTCCAAAGAAGGAGTTATGTGCACATTTACTACATCATGCTCTTGCTGCATTCGTTTTGAGAGTAAAATGCCTTGCTTGTGTTCCGGTACAGGGTATTTCAGGCAGATGTTATGGCTGCACACTAGAAGTATCCAGAGTGATTTACAAAAGTGCTTTGCTGTTTACTCAGAAAATGCCCTAGTTTGTATAGACTAGGATTTAAAGATATTTTAGATAGGGGAGACCAGCCAGAAAGGAGTTGCAGTCAAGTCTTACAGTGACGAGACTGGATAAGCACCTGGGTGGCCTCTCTAGATAGGAGGGGTTTAAATTTCTGGATGTTGAAAAGGAGAAATCTGCCTGACTGAATCAGTTTTGCAAAATGACTTGAAGTGATCATCCATGACTACACCAAGGCTTTGTGCTGCTGTAGATGGAGTGACCAGTGCATTCTCAAAGGAGATAGCAATATCATTGTGAAGTCCAGCAGTTCACGGGATGTTCAGCAGATCTGTCTTGCAGATTGGTATTCTGTGGATGTCTTTGATGTTAAACCAGTAGCAGGTGCATTTTTGTCCGTCAGTGCAGCTGGAAATGTGTGCCACTGTCGCGATTTGGTATCCCAAATCTGAACCTGGTCAGGGTTGTGAACCTGGCCAGGTTATGATGAGTGTCTCAATTTTCCTCAATCCTCAGTGGTAGGTAAATGGTGATGAGGCATCTTGGGTTATTGGTATACCAGTCTTTGGGAATCATCATTATCACAGCATAACTTGCTCAACTCTGAGAGCAGCAGATTTCCAAACTTCCTGTTTTCCAGCTAGGGAAATGATGTGGTTGATTTATGTGCAGTGCCTCATTACTACTCAGAATACATGAAGGTGCTGAAGCATTTGTACTGTAAGTGTTTTGAATTTCATTTGATATTCTTAAAACCTGATTACTGCTTGTACTTAGTGCTGGCTTCTTGGTGGTTCTATAATTACAGACTGTAGTCAATCTGTTTATCTGCGTACTTTGTTATAATTTGGGTTGTAGGTCATTCTCACCACTGCAGTGACACTGATGTGGTGGTGACATGTTAGTGTGTTGTGCTGGTACAAGAGGATCAGACACAGCAGTGCTGCTGGAGTTTTTAAACCCTTCATTATCACTGCCTGGCTGAGAATAGCTGTCTTGTGTTGGAACAGTTTTTAGATTGTTGATTTGTAGCTGCTAATGATTGTGCTTTCCTCATTTGCCTTATTGTGAAGAAAAGTAGCTTATTATTGTCAAATTTCATAAATTGTTGACAGTGAAAATGTATTTTTCTTGGCACTGCTGTTAGGGGTGTTTTTGTGGGGTTTTATATACAGGGTGGGACATTTACATGGATGCACCTAAATAAAATGGGAATGGTTGGTGATATTAACTTCCTGTTTGGGGCACATTAATATATGGGAGGGGGAAAACTTTTCAAGATGGGTGGTGACCATGCTGGCCATTTTGAAGTCAGCCATTTTGGATTCAACTTTAGTTTTTTCAATGGGAAGAGGGTCATGTGAGATCAAACTTATTGTGAATTTCACAAGAAAAAAAATGGTGTACTTGAGTTAACGTAACTTTATTCTTTCATGAGTTATTTACAAGTTTCTGACCACTTATAAAATGTGTTCAAAGTGCTGCCCATTGTGTTGGATTGTCAATGCAACCCTCTTCACACACTGATAGCAACACCGCAGAAGAAATGCTAGCACAGGCTTCCAGTATCAGTAGTTTCAGGTGCTGCACATCTCGTATCTTCACAGCATAGAAAGTTGCCTTCAGATGACCCCAAAGATAAAAGTCTAAGGGGGTCAGATTGGGAGACCTTGGGGGCCATTCAACTGCCCCACGACGACCAATCCACTTTCCAGGAAACTGTTCATCTAGGAATGCTCGGACCTGACACCCATAATGTGGTGGTGCACCATCTTGCTGGAAAAACTCAGGGAACGTGCCAGCTTGAGGTTTCCATTGATGAAGAATGGCCCCACTATCTTTGTACCCCATATACCACACCATACCATCAATTTTTGTGTTCCAACAGTCTTGGAGGGATCTATCCAATGTGGGTTAGTGTCAGACCAATTGCGGTGGTTTTGTTTGTTAACTTCACCATTCACATAAGTTTGCCTCATCACTAAACAAAATGTTCTGTGTAAACTGAGGGTCCTGTTCCAATTTTTGTTTTGCCCATTCTGCAAATTCAGTGCGCCGATCTGGGCCATCCTTGTTGAGATGCTGCAGCAGCTGGAGTTTGTAAGGGTGCCATTTGTGAGTAGCTAATATCTGCCGAAGGGATGTTCGACTGATGCCACTCTCCAGTGACATGCAGCGAGTGCTGCGCTGTGGGCTCTTGCTGAATGAAGCTAGGACAGCCACTGATGTTTCTTCATTAGTGACAGTTTTCATGCGTCCACATTTTGGCAAATCCAACACTGAACCAGTTTCACGAAACTTGGCAAGCAGTTTGCTGTAGCATGGGAGATGGGTGGTCCCGTAGGGTGTCTTGCATTGAAATCTGCTGCAATGACCTGGGTACTGCGTTCACCAGACATCAACACAATTTCTATCCGCTCCTCACATGTTAACCTCTGCGACATGTCAATGGCTGTAAACAAAGAAAAGCTTGTAAATAACTCATGAAAGAATAAAGTTATGTTAAAACCACCATTGTTTTTCTTGTGAAATTCTCAATAAGTTTGATGTGTGACATGACCCTCTTCCCATTGAAAAAAACTAAAGTTGGATCCAAAATGGCCGACTTCAAAATGGCTGCCATGGTCACCACCCATCTTGAAGTTGTAATACAGGGTTAGTGTTTCCATTTATATGGATACACCTAAATAAAATGGGATGGTTGGTGATATTATGAGAGGGGGAAAACTTTTCTTCATTATAACTTGAAATTGTTGGCTAATTGGGGTGTAACGCTGCACAGGATGGTCAGGTGTCAGTTTACACCATGGTTTTTACATCATGGTTTGGTCACGACATTTTGTTTAAACTTGTTTTGATCTATGTTGTCAGCTCTGTTGAATTTCTTCCTTAGCGCAAATTAAAGGTTAAGTAACAGCTACTGTTTTAAGATCTTAATACTACAAAGCTGTTGAGAAACTAAGCTCAGTTGGCTGCTCTGTATCTGATCACCTTTACTATTGAGCCATGTCATTGGTGTGTTTTGGGGAAATAACCAGTCCCTGAAGACAAATGAGGATTATTTTGTATAGTGGCAGGAAAAATGGCATTTTACACAGACGCAGAATTTCTTTTTTTTTTCTATGCACTACATGTCCCTTCAACCATAGATTCACTTGTTGTCTGTCTGTGTGTGTGCTTGCACTACTAACAAACTGGAGACATGAGTTCACTGGTATTGCAGCAAACCAGGGGATGTTCCTTTACCTCTAGTAGGTAAATATAGTATTGGCTTTTCGTGCCTTTGTGTTTGTTTCTGAATTTTGAATGTTTTGAATAGTTATAAATGGCCTGGTACATTGAGAGTTGAGAGTTGCATTCTGGACAAGATGGTGTGCTTGTGCCTGTAAATGTGCTATAATGTTGGAGCATTCAAGATTAAGTGTACAATTTTTAAGGCAATCTTTTTTGTTTTTGATTTAATGTTTTGATACCCAATCATTTTGCGAAAAAGTAAAGCGCCTGCAGAATTCTGGAAAAAAAAATCTTTTCCACAGAGTACACTAATAATAATAATCTATCAGATTGACAGCAAGAGCAAAGTGTCTGTCCACGATCCAAAACGTTTCTCATACATGAACCATTCTGGAGCATTTTGTCTTCACGAATGATGTAACCTAAGGGCAGTAGCGAAATGATTTTTGAGGTGTAAAGAAGCATCAAGCTCCAGAAAATGCCTCCAAAACCATTGGGCTGCGCTTTATCTTACAGCAAGATAATGATCCCAAACATACTATGAAGTAGGGTTGGGCAATGTGGTTAAAATACTATATCACAATATTTAAAGACATTTGTCACGATGCATGTAAACACAGACATGATTCTTAAAATCTACTATTCATATACTCTCCCATACTAGACAATAAAATATTGTCCTGGTAAATTCCACTTTCCAACTGTAGGTGGAGCACGGTATCTGGTATCGGAAAGGGAAAAGTGGTATCGGTGCATCCCTGATTTTAATTCTGAAGCAGTTCCATGTTGTTCATTCCTCTTTCAACAGGACAGAAGCTTAACTCGGCTTGTTTTTGGAATATTGCACTCCCCCTTTGCAATATTTATGGAACTGCTGCTACAGAATAGTGCCAATATACAGTTGTTCTGTATTTTAAGGTAAAGTAAAACAATGTCCAGGCAAGTGCTAGGTGACAGAAGCTAAACATCTAAACAGTAGCAATTTAATCTTGTGACATTTAATGTTTTATAAATATCATAAGTATATAATGTTTTCTGGCTCACTGTCATACTATTTGTATGTTTAGCAATCACATCTCAAATTGCTGGCATGCAACTGTTCGACTCAGTTCACAGCCTCGCTCAACAGAACAGAAGCTAGAGAGGTAGAAGAGGTCAGGACCTCTGTTATTTAGTTATTTATTGATCTCTTCCATCAACCTTCCAGTCATTGTTTTCGGCATGCTTTCTGACTGTAGCTGCTGTATTTTTGGTTGCGGTTAAATATGAGCTGCAGTGTTTGCTGCTTTGTCTCTTTAGCTGTGTTTGTGGTATTGAGCTGAGTGATGGACTTGAGGGGTATCCTGTTACTAGTCTTTACTCTGATTCCCCCACAAGGCACGTTAGGTTTTTAATAAGTATTACTTATTTAGGTAAAAAAGTAATTATTAGATGTGTGTTGTATGGCTGAAATAATTGTTCAAGTTACTTGAATAATTCAATTATAAAACAATGTTCGAGGCTTTAATTAATGTGACAAAAGTCCATCTATTTTAAATGTCTCTGCTATTGTATTAATCCCGCTTTGAAAACTACTTCGCAGCTCCAGTCTCATGGTTTTACATTGACTTTTATAACTGGCATGCATTTAAGGTGGCACAATTTATTTTGCTTTCTATGGCAATGGTGGAAAATTCAGATAACTGTGTGTGAGTGTTGGACCATTTTACGATGCCTAAAGAGGACAATGTAGTGCAGTGTATACACTAAAAACAGACCTGTCCTACCATAGTAGTACTTTGTCAGTGCTGCAGCACCTGAACCGGAAGCATACTCGCATAAACTGCACTTCTCCAAGCAGAATCTGAGCCTCCACAGGGCATGATTACGATTGCTAACTGCTAACACTACTGCTTGTTAAAACGTACAGTATTTGTAATTATTTGTAGCATGTGTTATAAGTCGATAGTGACTAGGCATAAGTAGCAAATGCACCAAGATTTCACTTGTAATTGTAATGTAATTTATCCCTCATCTCTCCCTCCCGACGCACACGCTAATAGGTTACATTTCAAAACACGCCTTCCAAATTCATTTATGACATGAGTGATTACATTGATTAGCATATAGGTTTACTTTTGGAGCTGATTGGGAATTTAAGTCCCTTTTATGCTTTGATATTTATTCTTTATTGCTTAGTCCTGTGAGAGTAGTAATATTCATAATATTAAAATCAATATTTGAAGATCGGGAAAACTATAAACCAAGTTTTCTTTGTATTTAAAGTGTGTGTGTGTGTGTGTGTGTGTGTGTGTGTGTGTGGGCGGGCGTGTTTAAGCCAATCTTCTGCAAGTATTAAGTGACCAACAGTGTCAAAAACATTTGTTTAGTCAAGAAAAAAGGCAGCACAGTTCTTCCTTTGTAGCCATGTAGAGATCATGTAAAATCAGTGTGGTTGCTGATCTGGTTCTGAAAGTTAAACAGGACAGACTTTGCGTGAATAAATTATTTAAGTTGACTATTCATTCATAGATTTTAAGTTTTTTGCTAAGTTTGTTTGTGTGTGTGGGGGGTCCTATAGTTATTTATATCTGCTGCCTCTCCTTCTTTTATGCATCTCTTACACTCTTTATTTATTGATTTACTAAAGTGATCTAGAGCCTAATTCGACATCTAGGATACTGAATGCAAGATGATCACTCATTGCTAGATCAGAGAGAAAAGCTTGCTCGTTAAATATTTTTTTTTACATTTCTTCTAACCACCATCCGAGAGCAGTTTTTGTTTCTAATGCATCAGACCAGGCAGTGGTTACTGAAACCAAGATCAAAATCTTTTATCTATTTTTACCTATTCTGTTGGGTAAAATTAAATCAGTCCACCTAGACTTGGAAGGGTCCTTTAGAATTGGGTGAGTTGAGTCTGTGATTATTTGTGTGTGGGTGAGATTTTCACACATTTCTTTTAGATGATCAGATGCATTGGATTAGAGATGCACTGATCCATCTTTTTCTGATAATGATCCTGATCAGTTTGGTGCATCCCTACATTGGAGAACCAGTCCAAACTTGAGTGAAAGGAGGCCTGTAGATCCCTACCAATAAATATTTCCCTGGTGACACCTTTTTAAAGCTAGAAACTCCAGAGAAGGTCCAGTTCAAATAAGTATTATTTGACCGCTTTATTACGATGTTTTACTGTTTATGGGTCTGTACTTATTGTGTTCAGTGGTAATGCAGAAACTTTATGCTGTGCAGCCCTAGTCCAAATAATTTGCACAAATGAGCAATGTGTGCATACGCCATAATCGCATTGCAAGGTGTGCAATGTCAAGTGCAGTATCATTTGATCTGTATGCCTTGTCTGATGAGGACATTAACTGAGGACATTGTCATTTGCCATTCTAGGCTGTTCGCTGCTATGACTCTCTAATCCTGAAAGCTGAAGGAAAGGTTGACCCTGACTTATTCTGCCAGCTGGGTCACTTCAATCTCTTACTGGAGGATTACCCAAAAGGTAAGCATAAGAACATACTCAATCTCTCTATCTATCTGTTTATCTACATATCTTTCTAGCTAAGCTCATTGTCACTCTGATCATCCTGAAAGATACCTGTTAGAAATCCAGCATACAGGAGGCAGATTCTGGAGACTGGATCTTTAGCGTTGAAGTTTCATTCACGTGTAGACAGAAAATCATACTCTGGCACAGTTTAGTTGATCACGGTCAGCCTAGTCTGATCAAGTCCAGTCCATTCCAGGCCAGTCTAATCCAATTCAGTCTGATTAGGGATATTTTGGGAGGACTTCCTATACATTGGAAACTGGAGGGGTAGGAGGGGGATGAAGGTGAGGGTACTTGGAGTATCAACATTGGGTGGGGGGGGGTTGCTAACTTTCCAAAGGCTGAGACCATAAAGTAATGTTAGAAGGGGGCATATATTCTTTCATACCAGATATTTCCTTTGTGTTAAGTATTTGCCTTTGAGTTACAAGAATGCACATGTATTTTAAGGCTTTAAAGTTCTATGTCCGTCACTCCGTTGCAGCATTATCAGCATACCAGCGGTACTACAGTTTACAGTCAGACTACTGGAAGGTAAGCACAAGTATGAGTCCATTTTTAAGCCTCGAGTACACTAAACAACTAAGGATCAAACACTGCACTTTAACCTGTTGCTGAATTGAATTGAACACATCACAAAACATTCATGCCTCGTTTTACCCAGAAGAAGTAGATTAAACATAGAAGTACAGCAGTGTGCTGCTGATAACGCTTGTGGGTAAGGTGGCACAGCACATGTTGGATGGTTTCTTTTGGAAAAGACAATTATGATATGGGTCTCAAATATAGATTTTACTATACCATGATAAGCAAAAAAACATCAAACTGAAAGCAGCCCAAAAATCAGTTAAACACCAAACCAATGCCGCTAAAGAAAAGCTACACTTTAGTCCAGGCAGGATTACTGCACCACTGATGTCATTGTTACATTAACCAGCGAAGTCTTTTGCGTAACCGCACAAAAGGAGAAGTTGTAAGAGAACAAGACAAAAACTGGTTTTAAAAAGGGAATTGAAGTTACTAGATTGCGTGGTTGGATTGCACAATAAGGAAGACAGAGCTATATTGTTTATAGAGAAAATATTGAATGTATATTGGTCAACTTTTTTTTTTTTTTTATTTGTTTTGAGCTGTTCAGTGCTAACTGCTAAACATTTCCACAATAGACCAGTCGTGATCAAATGCATTTCCCCAATATGGTTATGGTGGCATGGACCAAAACAGCAGAAAATAGTCATGGTACAATTTTACCTGCTCTTGTATGATGTAAAGATGGCTTACTCAAACACAGCCAGAACACTAGAACTGCAAGTATTCCAAATTCATGTTCCATGTTTTAACAGTTAACCCTTAACTGCTTTGTTCCCTTTTGAAAAGCTCTTGCTTTTAAAGGTTGTGATTAGTGTCTGTTGCCTTTTTTATACACTGCTCCTAAAGTTTGTATATTGACTTGACTATAAAAGTGATGCGCTTATTTATGTGGTTTGGACTGCATGGTACGGGTACAGTACAGCAAGGAAAAAAATATGAACAAGACTAACCTAAGTTTCTTTTTATTTAAATAACAGACGAAGTTCTGTGTGTGCGCACACACACACACACACACTCAAAAATATCATCCAATTCACAATGATTTCATAAGTTAAAATTATGTTAAAATGCATAGCTGGAATACTGCAGAAATATGTTTGTCGTTTCAAAACCAAATATAAACAATAAAGAGATGAGAAAAGCGTTTGAGTCAAATTCTTGACTTTACATACAGCAGCAAAAGGGAGTGCTGGATGGAGGACTACAGTAGCAATGATCATAGACTACTACTGTTCCCACAAAACCATGTAAATATAATGGCCTACAGTTACAGGTGGCACACTTGTGAAATCATCGTATGTACTTAAGTAGTGTGTACCATGTATTTTCTGTTCGACTGCTAGCAGCAAACTGTCGTGTGTGTGTGTGTGTGTGTGTGTGTGTGTGTGTGTGTGTGTGTGTGTGTGTGTGTGTGTGTGTGTGTGTGTGTGTGTGTACACTACTCACAAAGTTGGGGATATTTGACTTTTAGGTAAAATTTTAAAATGAACCTAAACTTTTACAGGTAACTTAATGACCATATCAACTTATGTAAATGTCTAACTGTTCAGTGTTTCAGTACTTTTTGCCCAACTTGCTGTTCTCTAACAAGGAGCTTACCTGCTAAATTCACAACAGGCCAAAAGATTTCCTGGTTCAATTAGAACTGGTATTTCAACAGTCCTCCTAATCATGCTGCTAAAATTTTGACATCATGAGACCAAGATGACTCCCAACAACTGCTCAACAGTACCTCACCATTGCGAGGCTTCAAACAGGATGTTCTTAGAATTGGCCACTGAGCTTGGAGTGTCCGTGTCATCAGCACGTTGCAACATAGATACAGAGTGACTGGGGTCACAGAAAGGCATAGAAGTGGACATCCTTTGGCCACATCTCACACTAATGACCACTTCATTGTGAACAGTGCTCTGCGGAACCAGATGATGAATGCCACACAACTCCAGGCACATTTAAGGGAGGTGAGGGGCACCCAAGTTTCACGTCAGATCATTTGAAACAGTTTACGTCATTGTGTTCTGCGTGCAAGATGTCCTGCAAGGGTACCTGACCACACCACCAGGCACAGGCGTTGCCATCTTGAATGTGCCAAGGTGCATTTACGCTGGACGAAGGACCAGTAGACCTCAGTGCTGTTCACTGATAAAAGTCGATTCACGCTGATGCCCTACACTGTGAATGGTACAGTGACAAGCCCATGCTACTTGAATTACATCATTAATCTAGTCATTGTGCCTCTGCATAAACAACACGGGCCTAATTGCATCTTAATGGACGACAGTGCTGGGGTACCTCAAATGAAGTGACCTGCACTTTTTTCAGACCTGAATCCCATAGAAAATCTATGGTATCAGCTGAGTCGCAGTGCCCATAACTCAGTACCCCAGAACCTCAGTGGATGCCATCCCTCAGCAGACAATAAGGCAACCTGTGAACAGCATGAGATGTCGTTGGCGAGCTGTAAATGATGCTCAGGGGTTCATGGGTACATAAGTTATTGAGGCGTTAACATTTTTTGTTGGGGTATACCCACCACTCCTTGTTTCGGTAAATAGTTTGAAATGAGTGTGTGATTTTATTTATATATATATATATAGATTATCTGTCTTGATATAAGAGATATAGCAAATACAAAAAATAAATAATTTTAAATGAATGGCTGTAACAAATTTGGGCTTAGTAGTACCATAACTATTGAGATCAGTAGAATCTTTGCATTTTTGTCTACCTTCACTTTGCCTTTATAAAAGCCTTAATTCTTTGTGGACAGGTTTCATAAGATGGCGAGAACATTGGTGACTATAAAAAAAAAGCTGTTAAAATAAAGATTTAAAATGATGTGTACGCACGTTGTATTTGTGTTTTTTTTAAATTTATAATATAATAGGTATCAGCAGATTGCATATGCTCACTGAAACTGCTTGACTACACTGAAAGACTAATTTGCACTAAATTACTAACCCTGAAAGCCACAGGAGCCGTATTACTATAAAACAAAGCTCGCACTCTCGTCTCTTTCGCTCAGCCAAAATGATACACACATGTACATGAACACATTTTAATACTAAAGTGAAAGACTCAAATGTTGCTAGCATTAAGCTTGAAAGTTTTTTTTTCTCTTTATTTTTGTTCTGGCAAATTCTTCAGGCAAACCTTTTTTCTTAGTTTGGTCACATTCCTTAATTTCAACTTCTTTTTTTTTTTTCTTTTTTTTTTTTAGGGTTAGGACAAAAAATGCTGAAAATGAAAAATGCTGAAAATGAATGTTTAAACACGATCCAAAACACATTATGGTAGATTTAAGCAGTTTTACTACAGAGGTGTTAATAATCTAATGGTCCTGATGTTTTTTTGCAACTTTGAAAACTGTTTCTCTCTTTTTCAGAATGCTGCCTTTTTGTATGGCCTTGGTATGGTTTACTTCCATTACAATGCATTTCAGTGGTAAGTAACTATGAGGTGTATAAAATAAGTAAAATAAGTCAGTATGACTACTCGTTCTGGTGGCTGTAGTTGTATAGTGACAGTTGTTTAACGTTGAGTATGACAGTAATGCTCAAATGTTGCAATACTTTTTTACATTATGATTTATGTACTATAATAAAGCGCACAGTCAGTGTTCTGGAAGTACATAAAAAGTGTAAACAAACATTAACTTTAATAAAGGTTGTCAATTGACTAAATATTTTTAAATATTACAATTATGTTTATCACTAGTTGCTGTTCAGTATTTTGGAATGACATGACAATAAAAAAAAATTATATGTGTATATATATATATATACACATACACATTGTCTCAAACAATTAGGATAAACAATGTTTGTCATTTTAACACAATTTTTTGCCACTGATAAAATGATAGTAGCGTACTAAGTGTAGAGTAGATTTGGCTGAAAAACTGGCCAGTTCTGTAGCAGCTGTGTTGTGAGGCAAAAGCAGTTTGTTTGTCTTGTGTTAGAATGTAATGAGAATTTAAGTGCATAGGTTATTTTAAGTATCTTACTAACAGACGATTGACTCTCCGCTTTGCTGAGTTTTTACCAGTTACCAGTCATCGTTCTCAATCAGTCACCAAATCAAATGTGGGTGATCTACTGTTCTAAAGAATTAATTTTGAATACACGTGTAATAATCACATGATCTCAAATGGTATTCTTGTTTCATACCCTTGATCTCAAAACAGCATTGCTTTTTTGTGCTGTAGGTAAAAAGAGTAAACTTAAGAGGATTTGAGGTTTTAAGTTAAGCCACATTATATTCTCTTGTTCATACAGAAGTGATTTTAGTAACATCACATTAGGATAACACTGAACAGTCAGGATCATCAAGTTGGCTCAGAAATATCTCATTAATAATACAATCCAGGTATAAAGATGATGATCCTTTTAGTCCCACAGTGGGGAAATTCTCAGTGTCATATATATATATATATATATATATATATATATATATATATAATTACACTATATACACTATAAATAAGAAGTAAAAAAGCAATAACACTATTATTTGCAGGCTTATTGCAAATTGCTCTTAATTGCACGTGTGGGGGGGTATTGCACATAGTATTTTTACATTGAGGGACCTCTGTTCCCTGAACGTGTGTGTGTGTATGTGTGTGTGTGTGTATATATATATATATATATATATATATATATATATATATATATAGTGCTGGTTGTGGGGAAAAATACAAACCATGCACATATTAATAGGCAGTAAAATGCAATAATTAGCAATATTTTTTCCTAGCCAGAGTGCAGTGAGATGGGTAAAATTTTAAAGAAAGACACCACAAACCATCATGCTTTTAAGAAGGCTCATTGTGTGGCTGGAGATGAGAAAGTGTGGTTTAGATCTTGCTTCATTCAGTCAGAGAAAGACATTGATGTTCTGTAAAGTTTTAAGTTATTGTTATTGGTTGGAGTGCTATCCATTTTATCTTGTGAATGTGATAAATCTGATTTGTCATTGCAGGGCGATTAAAGCGTTTCAGGAGGTGCTGTACATTGACCCTGGATTCTCTCGAGCAAAGGAAATCCACCTGCGGCTCGGGCTGATGTTTAAGGTGAACACGGACTACGAATCAAGCTTAAAGGTAGGAGCTGTTAACTTTTTATTAAGATGTCTATATACTTTTCAAATGTGGTTTATGTTGACGTTTTGGCATAGCTTCCTAAATTTGAGTCTTGTTTGCTTATTCTCCTGGTTAATTCTTGGGCTTGGTATGCCGTTCAATTCTTCACTCTTAAATTAAAGGTGCTACGGAAGATTATTTGAGTAATGCAATAGAACAGAGGTCTGCGAATCTGGATCCAGTTTCCAGTCCTGGACTTTGTTTGCATTGAAGCATGACACTATGTGACAAGTCATTTATAGTTACTGTTCCTTTAACTTAAAGGGGAAAAAAAAAAATCCAGGACTAAAAACAGGATTCAAGGATTCAAGACCTGGGCCATTGAGAAACCGATTTTGGTTCCATCATGAAGAGAGATGTGTGAACATTTTTAAAGGTTTTAAGTAGTTGATGTAAAGGTTCTTTACTCGTTTATGTATTTGTTTATTTATTTATTTAAGAATTGTTTTTTTTTCTCTATGGCATCACTCAAAAGACCTTTCGTGGCACCTTTTTTTTTATTAATATTAATTTTTATTTTTAATAATTAAAAAGAGTTTTCAGGAACTTCATAATTGTTTTATTTCAGCGCAATACATAAACACATTAGGATCCTTTACAGCTCTTGCTTAGTCTGTGTACATTTGGAGCTAAAATAGTTTTAAAACTAGATTGGACTTTCCAACTAGTTATTTGTTTTGTTTTATTGATAGGCAGAGTTACCAGCAGTGAGTTCATACAGGGTTGGGCTGTTGATTTGTTGAGCCACATGCATTGGTGTGAGTCTAGTGGTGGAGACTGAAAATTGAGGAGTTAAATGATGAGGTAGTAGAGAAGTAGGGGTCTTGGCAAATTTGTATATGGATCTGTAGCAGGGGTCTTTAACTTTATTGTATGTAGGAGCCATGGGATTAGCAATGTTGTTTTTCTTAAAATTATCTGTTTACATATTATAGTAGGTCTGCCATGAACATTGATAGAAATGTACTGATCAGTGTTTTGTGGCTGATACTGTTGAGTGTTGAGCTGGATGCCACATGAAACTTTTCAGGCGTTACTTGGTAATGCATCATCATGCAAGGCTTCTGTAATTTTGTGTGTCTTGTCTCTCAAGATGAAATGTATTTTGTTTAGAATTATCCACATTTTAAAAGGCTTGTTAGCTCTGATATAAATGACCTATATAAGTGTTTGTGTGTTTGCATAAGACTGAGATCAGATTGATTGGCATTGTTGTTTTTCTAAGTGTAAAAAGATTTTTAAAAATGTTCTGCATGTTTTAAAATAGTTCCTATTTTATTTTAAGTATACATCCTGTGCTATTACTCTGCTGCTTCTGCCCATGTGCTGCTTTCACTGTGTCTGTTTGTAAAATGCATGTGTACATGGCACAATGCACAACGCAGTGGTTAGATATAGCACGTTTTATATATATAAATTGCACCGGTAAAAGAGTAGTTTAAATATGTTTTTCGTGTGAAATAAATTCAGACGTGCTGTTTTCTGCCTTCTAAGTATGTGAAGTTATTTACTAAAACACTACAAACGGTTTCTTTCTCGAAGTAATTTAGATCAACACTGCTTCTAGTAGGCGGTCATATGAGAGCTCAACACTTCTGGGTACCGGGTCAGACCAGTGCAGCACTTGGTGTTGGTGCTAAATGAATCATATCTACATACAGAACAAATGTGTCATGATTTTATTGTAAGACATTATCTGTAAAATAAAGTGCTGATAAAACAGGCTTTGGCTTGAGGTTTTTGTTTGGTGGAAAGTTTCAACCCAGCAGGGACATTTGATCTGCTAAAATGTCTGAGACCTGACATTTCCGTTTTAATATTTACTGACCGTACACAAAAAGGACCGCATCAGTCCTGACTTTTCCATGGTTTTACCGGTCATTGCTCTGCCGGCAAATTAAATCTTTCATAGCCGCTGTTATAGGATTGGGGGGGGGGGGGGGTTTGTTTTTGTTTTTTTGTTTTTTGTTAATGTTCTGTCTTTTTCTCTTTCTCCAGCACTTTCAGCTGGCTTTGATTGACTCAAACCACTGCACTTTGTCCAAAGCTGAAAGTAAGTACCACAATGCAAAGGCTTTGATTTCACAATTGTTGCTGCTTTTACTTTTAACGTGTTAATTCAGTTTCTGGCTCACTGGGTTGTCAGCCATAGATCTTACAGGACTCAGCTGGTAATGATTGTTCAGATTTTGGGTGGAAAGGTGTAAAAAGTTATTAGTTATTATTTATTTTTTTTTTATTTCTCTCTCTCGTGCTCTCGCAGTCACAAATGAAGTTGAAGTTGTCTTTTGGTGTCTTGGTGTCTTCATTTAGATTCTAGAATAATTGTATTTTAAGCTAAATATATATGCCTCCTTTTAGAGTTGATTTCTTCCTTTTAGTAATGTTAAATCTCATTGTGTTTTTTTTTTTTTTTTTTTTTTGCATTGACAGTTCAGTTTCACATTGCTCATTTGTATGAGATACAGGTAGGTTCTTTGCTTTCTCCTCTTTCTGTTTCACTTGATTAGTTATGATACAGTATTGGTACATCGTCATGGCAATAAGAGAAGAGTCCCCCCCCCTTAGCTAGTGTGTTGTCACAGCTCTTCTCCTGTGCTGTCAAACATTGAATCGTTTGTTTCAGAAATCTTTGGGCATCTGTAAATATTATTATAATAGTATTATTTATATGTATGTTTTTTTTTAAATAATTGTGCTTGTGTTTAGTGTTATATATTGGACCTATGTGTGTACCTGTTTTTCTTTTATGTTAACAGAAAAGATACCGTGCAGCAAAGGAAGCTTATGAAAGTCTATTAAAGACTGAGAATCTAACTGCACAGGTGAAAGCTGCTACTTTACAACAGCTTGGTAAGTTCTCAACATTACAGCTTTGCTGTGGCAGGCAAAAGGTTTGGCCACAACTAGTCAAACTGTTGCTGTGAATAGTTATGCGAGATGCCTGAAAGCAAAACTTTTTGTTTGGGACATCTTTACCCATTCTTTCTCGCAAAAGGCTTCTAGTTCTGTGAGCTTATGGGACAGTCTTGCATATACTGCTGTTTTGAGTTCTGTTCGGAGATAGCAATATGAGTGGACTGTGAGGGCCATGGAATAACCTTCAGCTTGTGCTTCTGAGGTAGTCTCTTGAGAATTTTGAGGTATGCTATAAGTCATTGTCCTACTATAGATGCCATCCTCTTTTCATCATCAGCTTTTGTACAGACAATGTGATGTTTGCTTCCAGATTTGCTGGTATTAAATTGACACGTTTACAAAACTCTTTAGGCCTGTTGATGTTCCTCTTGAAAGCTGAATTTTGTGGGGGAATTTGCATTAGCTTTAGA
Source organism: Salminus brasiliensis (assembly GCF_030463535.1). NCBI lineage: Eukaryota > Metazoa > Chordata > Actinopteri > Characiformes > Bryconidae > Salminus > Salminus brasiliensis. Next base: position 11,046,063 of record NC_132884.1, on the reverse strand, counting down.
ATTGATCATCCTTCCTAATGATTGTGAAGAAACCATATTCCTAACCAGCTAATTGTGGTCTGAGACCTTCATAGAACTTGAGAGCTCAGTTAGTGTGTGTGCTGTTGGACATGTGCCTTTTGACAGTGCCTTTTCAGTCTCCTTTTCTTTCGCCCACCTCACCTCTCCCTTGTTTCTAGGATGGATGCATCATACAGTGGAGCAGCTGGGAGACAGAGCCAATAAATACAGCTACGCTATTCAGTGTCTGCAGAAATCTCTTGAGGCAGATCCCAACTCCGGCCAGTCCTGGTATTTTCTTGGCAGGTCCGTGACAAGGGTTTGATCCTGAAATTGACCTCAGTTTCTGGGGTATTTATTGTGGTGGTGGTGGCGATGAAATTATAGTTATTTGTTTGAATTTCCCATGTTAATTTTTACTTCATATACTATATATATATATATATATATATATATATATATATATATATATATATATCTTTCTCTCCTCTTTCCTCCTGTAGGTGCTACTCAAGTATTGGAAAAGTTCAAGATGCGTTCCTTTCTTACAGGCAGTCTATAGACAAATCAGAAGCCAGTGCAGACACCTGGTGCTCCATAGGGTATGCTTGTGGAAATCGTTTTTGTCATCACTTTAAGCCTGTTATTCACTAGGATAAACGCATTAACTAACTGAAACACTTGGGGTGGGGTTCATTGATCATTTTGAACAAATATCCTGCACACTACTATTGTTGCTGAATGCTGGTTCTGCCCTTTGCACACCATACTCTTCCCCTTGAGCCCTGCCCTTAAACGACTGCTCACCTTATTGGTTAAATGTTTGCTGTCTACCACCCCCCCCCCCCCCCCCCCCGCCCCCCTGCTTTCTCTTGCTCAGGGTGCTGTATCAGCAGCAAAATCAGCCCATGGATGCTCTTCAGGCATACATCTGTGCTGTGCAGTTGGATCACAGTCATGCTGCAGCCTGGATGGACCTGGGCACGCTCTATGAGTCCTGTAACCAGCCACAGGACGCGATCAAGTGTTACATTAATGCCACACGCAGCAAGGGCTGCAGCAACACAGCAGCACTCACCGCCCGCATCAAATACCTACAGGTAAAGCAAACGGTCAATAGACGCCTGTTACCTACTGTGTAGCATCCAGATTTCAGCACTGACGAGCTACTGTCTTATGCTTGCCCTCCAAGCCATAAACTGGCAGTAAACTTCAGTTAAAAATCTGGTTTGGTGTTTTTGTACAGGCTTCTAAATGGTCAAACCAGTCTACACAATGCAGTCTTGGGCTGTTCTTTTAATGATGCTGTACCTAAATGAAACTTGGCAATGAGTAAGCATTCCCAAATGACATAACTGTAACTGGTCTTTGTAAATAGCAAGTTGTCCTTGTGCTTGACACTTACTAGTTTAAGAAGTATAACTGAAAAAGCCAAGTGCAACTCTGCGTGTTTGTTTCAAATTTGCCATTTTTACCTGTGCGAAAATGCTAAATAAGATTTTTTGTTTGTTATTTACTGCCAGAGGTGTGTGTGTGTGTGTGTGTGTGTGTGTGTGTGTGTGTGTGTGTGTGTAAGTAATTGGGTGTCAGTGAGAGAGAGTGGTCTGATTATGTGGACATCCTTTTGTTCGAAACAGAGTTTTTCATTACATTTTGTTTTCGCAATATTATTTACATTTTTTTTACAGATTTTTATTTTTATCCTCCCCATTCTTTGTATGTATGAATGAGTTTTCTTGATTTAATAACTGTAGAACTCAAAACGTTACATTGAATGCATTTAAAATTTTAAGTCACCTTCGCCGTGACTTTACTTCACTACAGCAAGATTGGATAGTTTTATCTACATCCTCATTTGTGTGGCATAAATGCACCTCTTAAAACTTTAGTGTTTAGGCCTAAGGGCACATATCTATATAAACTGTTCCGCCGCTCAACCTTAGATGGCTGTTTAAATATGTTTTTCACGCGTTTTCGTCCTAGGCTCAGTTGTGTAACCTTCAACACACTAGTCTACAGAGTAAAAGTAAAATGCTTCCTAGTATTGAGGAAGCATGGAGCCTCCCAATCCCCGCAGAGCTTACCTCAAGACAGGGCGTCCAGAACACAGCCCAGCAGGTGAGACCAGATAGTCGCACACCATAACCCCTGACCCCTCTTCACAACCACTCACATACACCCACCTCAAACACAACTCTCCAACTCCAACACAAGGCTCAACTGCTTAAACCATGCTTCTGACCTCTGTCTCTACAAGATACCAGAGGACTGTTAATCGTTTCTGACATTTTATAGGCGAAACTGTTAATCTAGTATGGCCAAGTTTATACTTTTCTTCATAAAGTAGTGTTTGATATTACAGTCCTCTTATAGTATATATTTTACAGTTGAATGAAACACAACAGGATCGTGGTTTATGCGTTTGAGCTTCACTAGTGTAGCTTTAGATGTTCTGTTTAGACCTGTGTTGAATCTGTATTCAGAGTTCAGTCTTTTTCTGTTAGTCTTATGGCTACCCCCCCCCCCTTTCCCCTTTCGTTAATTTTAGTTAGTTTGACTGTGTCAAAAGTGGGAAAGAAAAATCAACACCATGGGAATATTTGTTCCTTTCTAAGTTGTTAGCTGGTATGGCTAAAATTTAGGATTGTTTAACAGGATGTAACATTTCATTACTCTGAGTACATTTTTGATTACGACCATTACAAAACAGAGGGCCCTAGTGTTGCATAATCTTCCCAGGACATTGGCGTAGTTGAGTTTGATAGCTTGAGTGTATGTGTGTGTGTGCGCGCATATGTGAATGTTTTCATTAATGGCACAGTACAATGAGCTTTTTCATTGATACTGATGCACTCATGATAAATGTTAGTTTTATTTTTGTCATCTTTACCCCCTCCTTTACTCTCTAAGGTAGGTTTATTAACCATGTCAGTTTTTAAATGTTGTTCCAAATAAAGTTCTGCTACTCAAACACTTGTCAAGTAAAGACATAGATAAAACATTTTGCATATGTAACATATTTTCGGCGTAAGCCTTATGCATGCATGTAATGTCATCTTTAAAAGCTGTGTCTTTAACATTACTGATTCTGATACTACTTCATGGAACTTTGCACTACTTGGTAAGGAGACTCCCTGACGGGACATTCTGGATGACTAGGGAACTGTTATCTGGAGTGTTATTGGTGGTGCTCCATCCAATACTTCTGGGATGAGCATTTCTGACCTCACAAATGCTTGTTGAATGCAACCAAATTCACAGCAGAAGTAGAAGACCTTAAAGTAGAGACAATTACTTCAACACAAGAAGGATAAATTATTCTATTGCTTCATTAGTGCAGGCGTACGATACTCAAGCTTGCCTCTTAAGATTTCAAACACCTTTTGAAGTCTAGTTGCCATTGTTCAACATGTGGACAAGAGCTTTGCCAATGAAAGAGTAATTATTATGGGTCTGAAGAATGAAACCATTACAGACATCAGTCAAATCTCAGTATTACCAAAATCAACTTTTTGGAATATTAAGAAAGAAAGTGGTGAACTCAATAATCGCAAAATGAGCCAGCTTGAGCCTGTTTAGCCTGTATATCTACCACAGGTAAGTACAGGAGCACTTGCCTTCATTGATGATGTAACTGCTGAAAGTCGTCACATTTATTTGTATAGCGATTTTACGACTGTTGTCACAAAGCAGCTTTACTCAATCAATAATTGGTAAAAGACAGAAAGCAGTAGCATGGTGAATACTAAAGTGTAATGGAACATCTTAACTGCTTATCAAGTTCCTGTTAATACCTCTAGCAAGATACTAATCCCACGCGACACTGGTGGTTTTCAGAGTACCCATCATTACTATGTCACTTGGTGCCCTCAAATGAGGGGGCGGATTGTTATATTGAAATAAATAAATAAAATCAACGCAATGGAACTGAAATGTATGCAAATTCCCCTAAATTAAAGTCTGGAATGTGTACTATGTCAGGCCATTCAATAACAGGTAACCTCTTTGGATGCATCGCGTAAAGAATTTATGTAATTTGGTTCTTTTCATTTTGCCTTGCTTTCAGCAGAGATATTGTGTACTTTACAGTACAAAGGTTTTCTGTTGCTGATTGAAATGTCCATGTTGCATGCATTTATGAAAATATGTGGAAATGTTGAGTTTAGTTTCTACTTTAAGAGGGCTAAAATGTATTTGTTCAGGCTTAATGCAAGTATTCCACATGTCACGTGTGTAATATCTTGTGCATGTTTGCAGTAACAGCTTAACTTGCAACACTATAGCTTGCTTTCAGTAGAAGAAAAAAGTTGTCTTGTGAAATACCAGTCCTGTATTAAATGTTTTCTACTCTGCAATGACTAGCACACTTGGAGTACGTAGATAACCTTTGTATTCATGTTACACTTTGTTTTTAGTATATATTATGACATATTTAAATAAAATATTTTAAGCATATTAGCCTAAAGAGTTCATCTGATGGCCTCTGTCTGTATTTGGCATTAGTGCTGTAACGGTTCTAAACCAAAATGAAAATCTCCTGTTGACGTGTACCAAATTTGCAAAATAAACATCTAAAATTGTTTAGCTTTGTAAAACTCCACCATTTACATTTTTGATTTATTTTCAGACCTTTGTTTTAAAACTTTTTTGTAAACATTTTTACAAATCCATATATTCAAACTAAAAAGAAAATCTGGTTTTACATGGTGAAAAAAATACTGATTTAAAACAAAAATTCAAGATTAACCATGATCAATGTGAGTAGTGAAAGAGGTGAACTGCTACACCGCGATTACACATGGGTAAAGTAGGACTGCGAGAAACCTAAAATTGCTGGCCCACCACAATAATATTTTAAATATTAAAACAGCCCATAGACTTATACCTGATAAATATGCGTTAGACTTATGGTATTATGATTTTATGAATTACTAAGCTATTTTACTCAAGCATTTACAAACTTCTTTTTGTGGTCTTCTCTTCCTTTTTATTCGTTTGTCTGTCTCATTACACTCAAAAAATTCTTCGTTTACTTTTTCTCAGGCATGTAAACCCCACACCAGTACAGGAGGGGGTTTAACTGGGGCACATGGCTCTGGGCAGTCCTTGCCACCCCATGTGAGTCCTCTTGGCCAGGGAGAAGAGCAGTCCAGTCCAGCTAAGAGGAAAAGGACCTCCAGCCCTGCCAAGGTACACAGCAGTCTCTTTCTTAAGCAAAATAATCAATGATTATATTCAAGATTTGGCTGTATGTTCAAAATGTAAAATGTATGTTTTGTTTTTCAATGTTTATTTTCTGCAGAGTTCTGCAGAATGGGGCAATAGCCCAGCACAGCAACAGACTCCAAATTGGTACTTGTCGCCTCAGAAACTACAGGTGCGTAAACGTAATTTATGTTCAGAAGTTGGATTGCTGAATTTGTCTTTTGTTGCTGTGGACTGGTTTATGTGTAGAAACTCACATAAATAAGCACACTTTATATGCATAAGCACAAATGCGGACCAAACTAAATATATATATATATATATATATATATATATATATAGAATTCATTTGATAGCAATCATCATGTCATGCAGCCCTGTATGTGTCCATGGCTAAATTGCTTCTCATTTCTGATCTCCTGGTTTCTTGCCACCCCCCTTAGCTCTTGGAGCAGATGCGGGCCAACAGAGCAAATCTGAAGCCAGTGCAGATGCAGATGTTGGAGCAGCTGGAAGCACAGCTATCAGCCATGCAATTGCACCAGCAACAGGTATGCTCATACTTGACTCTTCTGTTCTCATGACTTTATTCCACATCAATATTACTTATTTATACTTGTTTGGTTTTGTTTTCTTGCATAGATGAGACAGAGTGCGTCTGGGCAGGTGCGGTCCACCCTCCCCAACGGCCCAACAGCTGGCCCTTCACTGCCTTTGCAGCCTCCCTCCCGTAGTCCTGCAGTACGTGCTCTCTGTACTGCTCAGCCACTAGCCAACGGGCCCTTCCCTGCCAGCCCCAGTTCAGGCCCCCGCACCGGCTCTCACCCACCCTCTGTCGGCAATAATCACACGCCGGGAACGGGAACCAACGGAGACGTGCCTTACCTGCACCCTAACGCACTACCTCACAACTGCACAAGCCCGGGCGACGCATGGAAGAGCCAGCATCTCAACTCCACTCAGGTCAGACCTCACTTGTTGCTAGTCTCTTGTAATTGAACTGTATACCTCCAAAGTATTCCTTTATCGAAGTATTCCTAAATCGGGTATTTCTGCATTATTTAACAAACGTAACTTAAATAGAAAAAAAATATATTTACACATGTATCTACTAATGAGACTAGATCTGGGAGGACTGAATATTGTGAATATTGTTTATCTGTGTTAAGTGGTTTGTCTTTGGTGGTGATATAATGCAGATGTATTAGTAAAGTAGAAGGCAAGTGGTATCGCCCTTCTCCATTGTAAAAATGTATTTACTCCTCTAGTTATTGCTGTAATTTGACATTGTACATCCGATTAAATGGTTGTTTCTCCATAATTCTGTCTTATTCCGCAGGGGCTTCAGAAAGGCCCAGGTTCACATTGGGCAGGTCCTAATGGAGACCGGGCTCTCTCTTCCAGCAGTTTGGCCGACGGTGGCCCTCACAATCAGGTTGGACATTCCGCCACGACTCCCATTGATCCCTCGGAGCCTGCTGTCAATCACCTATCCTCGCCCACCCCTTCCTCAGCCTCCTCTCCTGCTTCCTCCTCCATACACACAGCTACCTCAGGTGCCCCCCTGACCAAAGAGAGTGACCATCCGCAAGGCAATGGTCCCACTGCCACCAACCACCATAGCCCCAGCCACACCCCCACGTCCACGTCTGGTTCGCCATCAGCCCATTCCTCAGACAATCCCCAGCTCTCTGCCCTACTGGTGGGCAAGGAGAGCCCAGCTGCAGGCCCAAGGGTCAACCACATTCATACAGCGGTCACTCTGCCTGCTCCAGGCAGCTCAGCAGCCTCCTCCCCTGCTTCGGCCCTTTCCACCACTTCCCCGTCACCCCGCGCTAATGAGCTAATGGCCAGCCTTAACAAGCCCGGCTCCACCACACCGGGACCACCACCCACGGTCACTGTAAATGGAAGTGGGGGAGGGGCTTGTTCCGAGGACTCTCGGAGCCCGTTAAAGGCAGAAACACCAGATATTTGTTTCAAACTGGCCCCTCCCCATAGACCCTCGCACTCATCGTCCACAGTATCTATCTATCCAACCTCTTCAGACATCCTTAAAGCTTGCAGGTGAGTACAGTGTTTTTATGCTTATCCCTATGCCCCCCCCTTGTGGTAGGTCAGAACTTGGCCACTTATGCATTTTAAAAATCTAGTTGAAAACTTTACAATTTTACAGTTGGCAATATATTGCACATTAGCAACTCAACATGTCAAAATGTCAAAATATATTTCGCCTTTGGAGAGATCCTTAAGATCATAATTTAACTCTGATGTAATAGTCTTTAGCTGTTTTGTATTGAGACTGCTGAGTAATGTTTAAGTATGTCTAAATGTGTAAATGACAACTTTGTGGATGTATGCATACATGTTTTGTGTGCTTTATGTTTACTAAATACATCGTTCACACTCATGCAGAAACCTTGGAAAGAATGGTCTGTCAAGCAGCAGCATCCTCCTGGATAAGTGCCCCCCACCTCGCCTTCCTCCTCCTCCAACGCCCCCTCTGCCGAAGGACAAGCTCAATCCCCCCACACCTAGTATCTATGTGAGTGCATGTCCAATGTTATTTGTGAGGGTCTCGTAACTTAAAATAACTTGACCCAATCAGCACACACATTTTAGCTTTAGTTAATTTTGCATAGTCTTTAACTAGGATTAATGTGTGGTTTTTTTTTTGTTTGTTTTTTTTTTTCCCCTCTTTTTCTTTCTTTCTTTATTTCTTTCTTTCTATTTTCCTATGTTGCAGTTGGAGAATAAGAGAGATGCATTCTTTCCCCCACTGCACCAGTTCTGCACCAATCCATCCAACCCAGTCACCGTTATCCGTGGCCTGGCAGGAGCTCTCAAACTGGGTTAGGGCTTCATACATTTAGTTGTGTGTGTCTGTGTAACAGAATAAAACTTTATCCTGACTTCAGTTGATGCAAATAACTTTTTCTCCCTTGAGAGACTGAAGCTTGGAATGGATCAACCTTTTCTTGACCTTAAATGAACAGCAGTGTCAGGTTTTATTATAAATATTATAGCAGAGGAGATGAGCCTTTCTAGAATACTTAAATTACTAGTAGAAACACTGCACTAATGAATAAAAATTTATTGATGGGATTTTTGTGCAAACTAATTGAACCCGGCTTATTAATGCTGCTTGAGGTTGAAGTTGCAGTTTTTCATAATATAATGTAAGCAAGTACATTCCCAATTGCATCAGTTGGTGTGTTTAAGTGGCCTGCTGGAAACCATTACTGATTAAGTTGAATAACTCATTTTGATAATCAGATTGATTCGAATTTTTTTTTTTTAACACGAAATATTATACTGCTGTGCTACTTATAAAGATTTAATAATTTTATTTAAAATTTTAAGCTAAAGGGTAATGATTACTGGTTCAAAGTTATACAGGCAGATGCCTGCTATTCCACTTTCATGCATTTACTTTTTATATACTATTACTTAATGTCTGCGTTCCCTTTTCCACTTGTCTGTTTAGACCTTGGTCTCTTTTCTACTAAGACTCTGGTGGAAGCTAACCCAGAGCACCTGGTGGAGGTGCGAACACAGCTGTGCCAGCCAGCTGATGAGAATTGGGATGCCAGTGGCACTAGGAAGCAGTGGAGATGTGAGGGCAGCCGTTCCCTTACCACTATTGCCAAGTACGCCCAGTACCAGGCAGCATCCTTCCAGGAGTCACTACGGGTATGTTTGCTAATTAGTCTGGTCTAAATGTCTAAACTCTGAGGGGCTGTAAAGCTGTCTGTTGATGACCGACAGCATTGAGGTGCTTTTTTTTTTTTTTTTTTTTTTTTTTGATACTTATTGTATTGTACTTTTTAAATTTGCTTTTTTGTTTATATAATACTATCACTAGCATTTTGACTCTGGTTTTTGTTCTACACACCAGGTTCAGGGTTTGCATTGGTTTGTTTCTTTTGGTTTTAAATGGCAAATCACATTTAGCATATATGTTTAATTTCTATGCTTGTCCCTTTTTAAGGAGGAAAATGAAAAAAAGGGCCAGAAGGAACTCTCAGACTCGGAGATGTCTTCATCAGAAAAGTAGGGTTTATATGTTTGTTTTTTGTTTATTTTTGTTTTTGTTTTTTGCTGTGATTTGATTATGCATTTTGTATTTATTGACCTTTTCCCCTTTTTTTCCTTTTGTCTCCCTAGTGTTGCAAGAAGAAGGAAAGGTCCTTTTAAGCAAATAAAGTTTGGGACAAATATTGATGTTTCAGATGAGAAAAAGTAAGTTAATTAATTTTCTCATACAGTGTACTAATTGAATCTGATACCTCCATTACATGCTCCATTGCATATTTGTGTTGTGGCTCCCCCTGCAGGTGGAAGTTGCAGCTACAAGAGCTTAGTAAGCTGCCTGCGTTTGCTAGGGTGGTGTCTGCAGGGAACTTGCTTAGCCATGTTGGCCACACCATACTAGGCATGAACACTGTCCAGCTCTTTATGAAGGTCCCTGGCAGTAGAACACCGGGTGAGTACCATTATAGTTGGATAGACCTTCATGCTTACTTGCTCGTCTCTTTTGGATCACTCTGTGGGGGTGATGTTTTATGCAAGTAAGGTGTGTACACTTGTGTCGGGGTGGTTACTCAGTATTTGCATCCTTGTTTGCTTCATTCAGGTCATCAAGAAAACAACAACTTCTGCTCAGTAAATGTCAACATTGGACCAGGGGACTGTGAGTGGTTTGCTGTGCCTGAGCCATACTGGGGAGTGATGAGTGAATTCTGTGAAAAGAATAACATCAATTTCCTGATGGGTTCATGGTGGCCTAACCTGGAGGACTTGTATGAGGCCAATGTGCCAGTATACCGGTTTATTCAGCGGCCTGGAGACCTGGTGTGGCTCAACACAGGCACTGTGCACTGGGTCCAGGCCATTGGCTGGTGCAATAACATCTCCTGGAATGTTGGCCCACTGACTGGTATGTTTGTCTGTTTTGTAATACACTGCATGATCTACTACAGTAGGATTAAAACCCAACAATTTTACATTAAAATTGAACAACTTTCAACTTGCAGTTTTAATTACAGCTTACATTAATTAGTGCCACTGAAGGAACCAAATTCAAACTAACTGTCAGCACAAGCACAACAGCTAGCTAGTGTTCAGCTACTTTAAATGGCACCTATTGCTGACAGATGTGCAAATGTGTACACACACAGATTGTCTAGTCCCCGTGGAGCAGTATTGTCAATAGAATGGGACTCTTTGGAGCAGGTAATTATGAACCTGTTGGCACCATACCTAATGCCAGGTTTGGGCTAGGGGTATAAAGCCCCCCCAGCACAGAGCTCTGGAACTGCGCTCTCTGGACGTTTAGAATGAGGAGGGGAATTGGGGGTAAAGTGGGTGGTGACCATTCAACATTCTGACCTCACTAAGGGCAAGGCAACAGTGCAATCAGAGTCTCTAGACAGTGCCCCAAAGATTTTCTTTCATTTTCTGAACACCAGAGACAGTTACTCCAACAAAAGCCAGAGAATGTCCGAACATGATAGGCCTGTTATAGGATAGTCTCTGTCTCTTTACTGCATTTTTTGTGAGTTAGTATGCGTGTTCCACAGCACATCAGTACAAGCTGGCTGTGGAACGCTACGAGTGGAACAAGCTTCAGAGCGTAAAGTCAGCAGTTCCTATGGTGCATCTCTCCTGGAACATGGCAAGGAACATCAAAGTGTCCGATCACAAGCTCTTTGAGATGATCAAGTGAGTTGTTACTTTGAGGGGATGCCCTTTTGACTTTTTCTTATTGTTTGTTCTGTTGTAGTATCTGTTGTAGTATGCACTTCTGTACATAGTAAGAGGTTTGCTTTGTCAGACTTTAGTTTTTATATTTTAACTTGTACGTCCACGTCTGCTCTGTTTAAATTCTGATTGTATGTATGTAAAGGCATGTGGTTTAAAATGTTTCTCCTTTCACATGTTCAAAGCACAACAAACACTTTAAATTAAACATAATTTGCAGATGGTCCTTTAAAGTTTTTACCAATCTAGGGCTATTGCTATAAAAAAAATAATTGGACTATCAAAGAGGTTTTACAAAGCA